>NW_015971648.1:120955-280639 GCF_000836435.1 Fonsecaea multimorphosa CBS 102226
GTCTTCTGTCTTCTGTCTTCTGTCTTCTGTCTTCTGTGCTCTCCCCACGATATACCGAGTAATCCCCCTTCATCCATCCTCCACTCGTCTTTTTTCCTTTCCTCTTCTCCGTCTCCGATTCTCCTCTTTCCTCTCCCCTCCGTCCTCGAATTGATCCTCTATCCCCCTATACAGACATCCAAGTCTCGGCATACACCAGGTAGGTAACAGTGGCAAGTAAGTGAACCGCTCGGCAAATGTGAACGGGAGTCAAACCACACAGGTCCCTTCTCTTTCCTTAGGTATTTTCCTCGTTAACTTTTTATCACCGAAAAACCCGGTGGAACCAGCGAAGCGTTACATATGCAAAACTCGATACTAACACACTGCTGGTTTTAATTCCGAAAGTCCACCAAAGTCCCTCGTAATACTCGTTAATAATAATGTCAACCCGAACTTGCGCCCAAGCAAGCAAGCAAGCAATCGCCGTCCGAGGTTTGGGCCGAAGAAAACACATCCCCTGGCCAGAGGCACAACACTGTTACACTGTTACCGGTACACTGAATAGGATGCCTTGATGATCAGCTCCTAATTGCCCACGTCCTTTGTACCTACCTACCTACCTACCTACCTTACCTACATATAGAAATCCATACGAAGGGCTTACTCGAAGGGAAGTCCAGTTTAGTCTCAATATCAGCAGTAGCGTAGCAATCCACGAAGGAGTGCGGGGGGGCCCACGTGCAACACCCCAAGCCAAGATCCTGCGCGAAGGAAGGATTATCTGATTAATTATGCAAACGGGGCTTACGAGTAAATGATACCGTACATGCATTATAAAAAAAATTAATTGGCTTTACAATGCATGTTTTGAATGCCCCTGGGAGACTCCGACTCTCTGTCCATTCCCCAGCGCCGATGCTGGTTGTGCAGGACCGCCCACATAATACCACAGGTAATTACTGACCAATCCACCAAATAATGCATAAACCCACTGCGCCGGCCCCAAAGAAAAAGCCGGCGAACACGGCTATCTGGTTTCAAGCCTATTGGCTCAGACACAGTAAGCCGGTTGCCTTGCCTTGGTCCTGGGCAACAAAGGGAGAGGCAGCCCTTTTTCCCCGCGCCCCCAAACGTCCGGGCTCTATCTTGCGAGCCAATACAGCGAGGGAAGTGTTTGCACTTGCCTCGGTTGCGCTACAAGGATAGCCGTTTTGCTTTGTCTCTGAAATGGCTGGAGCCTGGTGGGCCTGAGAAAAGAACCTTTGGAAAAGAGGAGGGCACTATATATATACCCTAGCTATTGATAATCAACAGGCGCGGAATGGGAAAAAGGGAACAGGGAATTGCCGGACTTGGTCGTTCTAGAAACACAAGAGCACCAAAAGCAATAGCTCAAGAGCAAGAACAGAGACGGGCCTGCCTGTAACATTCATCTAGTATACTTTATCTTGGCGTTAGGCACGGTCATACAGCCCCTCCTCGCTCTCTCTCACTCTCTCTCTTCAGTACCATTTCTCATCTAATCAACCAACCAGCGGCCCAAAGAGGCACAGACACACACACCACACCACATCACATCATGGCCCAAGTCCAAGGCCAGTGCGACCCGCGCTTCGAAAAGCTCAAGGCCCTGCTCGAGGAGAAGATCGCCAGCGGCGCCGAGCTGGGGGCCTCGATGGTGCTCAACATCGGCGGTAAAGTGGTGGTCGACATGTGGGGGGGATGGTTCGACGAAGCCAAAACAAAACCTTGGGAGTCGGACACCATCACCAACGTGTGGAGTTCGACCAAGACGATCGCGAGCTTCGCGTGCCTGCTGGCCCACGAGCGCGGCTTGTTGAGTGTCGACGACCCCGTGGTCAAATACTGGCCCGAGTTCGGGGCCAACGGCAAAGAAAAGGTCCTGGTGCGCCACTTCATGTCGCATACCTCGGGTGTGTCGGGGTGGGAGAAGAAGATGACGGCCGAGGAAATCAGCGATGTGCCTCGCGCCACGGCGCTGCTGGCCGAGCAGGCGCCCTGGTGGGAGCCCGGCACCGCCAGCGGCTACCACTCGGCGACCATGGGCCACCTTTTGGGTGAAGTCATCCGGCGTGCGACGGGGAAGGGCATGAGGGAGTTTGTCCGCGACGAGATCGCGGGACCCCTGGGCGCTGACCTACAGATCGGGGCGCTCGAGAAGGACTGGCCCCGCGTCTCGCCCATCATCCCACCACCACCCATGCCGTTTGACTTCTCCAAGATGGACCCCAACAGTCCCACAGTCAAGACGTTCGGCAACCCGCCCATGGACGCGACCATCGCGTTGCAACCCTACTTTCGCCGTGCCGACATGTCTGCCATCAACGGACACACCAACGCGCGGGGTCTGAACCGCATCCTCTCCGCCATCCCCAACGGCGGCTCCGTCGATGGCGTCAAGCTGCTCTCCCCAGAAACCATCGAGCTGATCTTCCGCGAACAGTCCAGCGGCAAAGACCTGGTCATCGGCTTGCCCATACGCTTCGGCATCGGCTACGGTCTCGGTGGCGGCGCCACGGCAGAGACCGTCACCTGGATGCCCACGGAGAAAATGTGTTTCTGGGGCGGATGGGGCGGTAGCTTGGAGATCATGGACCTCCACCGCGGCGTCACATTCACATACGTCATGAATAAGATGGGCGAGGGGATCATGGGAAATGATCGATCTAAGGAGTATGTCGAGCTGGTGTGGAAGATCCTGAAGGAGGAGGCTTGAAGGAGCACAAAGCTTGGATTTGCCACCGATCAAGGCTGGGGATAGATAGAAAGAAAAGACCGTGCTGTTTTGCCTTGGCTGTGTAGATACTCCGTACCGCCAGCATCAAGGCTCGGCGGAGCAGCTCGCGGGATGAAGGGTTGACTTGTCAGTACGGAGTACTCGTTGTATAGTTCGTGAATAGCTCCACTCATCCAGTCGACCTCCCAGCAGGGTTGTATACTGGCTCGACTGATATCAAACATCTCCCCTCATCCAGCCGATCTCCCGGTAGGCCTGTATACTATACTCTGCCGATAGACCGGGCTTGTTTCGTTGGCCACTTTTCGTCCCTCTTTTCTCCTCTCCTCTCTTCCCCAAGAGATGGCAATGCTGTGACGAGGGAAAGTGAGGCGGACGGCCAGCTTCTCAGTCTTGTCCGACATATACTCACCCGTACCTGCACCCCGAGCCCCATTAGGAAGATGATACGTCCCTGTCGGGAGCAGAGGGTTTGTCGGATCGGGCTGAGGTAAAGAGCCGTAGGCAGGTACCTCCAGGGGCTGAAGTCGTCCAGACGTTCTATCGTAGCGGCACAAAATGGGTGTTTCCATATGGTATATGACCAACCAGCTGCTGTGCCCGCCCTGTCTCGCAGGAATCAGGGGGATGTGCCGCTTGTTGTGTGCATGTACCCTCGAACTTCGAAACCCCCGCAGGTCGTCGAGGAACGAGCACCTGCTGAGCTCTTTTGCGGATCTTCACTGCGGTGTCTCCAGCCGCGATAAACCGAACCGCCTTCCCAAGACACTGTTTCCATACCACCGCATTTCGGCTTCTTCCATAGACAGCCCCTCCCTTTTGTCTTTCCTGCTCCAGCACGTAGCAATGTGCCTCAGCAGATATTATACCACACGGCTCGCTCTGTGGTTGTTGCTCGGACAGTACAGTGCTGGCCAGGCTGGCTTCACGTTTCAACCAAGATCTCGTTAAAGAGGAAGCGAGGCACAGATTGGTCTCTGAACAAGCTTTGTGGTCTTGCTTCCAGTGCGTGCCTGGACTTAATGGGGAATGTCCGAGATGCCCTTCGTCGATGAACCTGGATATTTGGCATGGATGACATGTGCGTAGCCGGGTGACCCGTCTCATGGGTAGGCGAAATACCATACATGATTCTTGTCAAATGCCTCCTCACATATCAAGTCCTCAGGCAGACATCTCAGCGCCCTGAAAACGTTGTGAAAGTTTCTTGTCTGCATGTTGAATTCCAAGATTGGACAGGACGGACGGCCTGGAAAATGTGCCTGTGGAGAGTCGGATGCGTCAAGCTCAATTCATCGAGGGAGAAAGGTTTCGGTGTCCGTCCGGGCCTTTGCAAAGAATTAGTGACCAACTAAAGCTGTTGAGTGGCGCTTTTGACCTTGCCGACACTGGCTATTACTCTTATCGACATCATAGCCAGAAGTCGGCTGGGGCGATGCTTCTGAATTTGTGCTATTCGGATGCCGTGTTGTTAAAATACCTCCCATGATCAATGTCGTCCTTTGTTGATTGGGCGTCTGAAGCTTGATATACTCCACGTTATCCTAATAATGTGTTTCGTCTGTGTTGCATTTGCTAGGACCAAACGAGATAATGGTGAATGAGCCCAGTCACGGTCATGTCATGTCGAGACTTCCTAGACTGCCGGGGTTGGGTCAAGGCTAGATATTCTAGTAAGTCCGACCGTTCCAACCGAGGCAAGATTAACCGGTCGGTAGTGGAAGCAGATGTGTGAAATGATAAGTAAGCCAGGGATGGCGATGATAGAGCTGCTTCGGAAATATTGTCAGGATTGCAACCAATTAACCTGGACAGGGGTATCAACGAGTCTGACACCTAATGCACCCCACCCTGCGGAAAGGATGCTACTATGTAAATATATACACAAGAACCGAGATACTTGGTTTGTGTAAGCACGCGTTATGCCACAAAACCTGATCGATGCTGCGAGGCATAGCAAATCATGGCAAATGCCGGTATCAAAAGGAAGGATGTTGCAAAACAGCAAGTTCGGCACGACGAGACCCCACTCATCTCAGTAATGCAATTACCAGATATGGTTGTCTGTGACTGTAGGCAAGGTAGGTACATCGACGATCGTATCAAACCCAAGCTGCCATATGGTAAATATTGCAGTATTTTGACGTTCCCAGCCTCCCGTATCTGCGAACTTCATCTGCAGGCACCCATCGTAGTTTCGGCTAGCGTGTCGAGAAAGAGGGCGACAGCGGGTTGGCAGAATGGCAGCGTATGCGCTCGGTTGACCTTCGCTCGATACGATCCTTCAAATTTGCCGTTCAAAACTCTCGTGCTTGTACAGTCTGTTCGTCCTCCCTGTATGTACAAACGTGCTGGTCCTTTGGACTTTTCCATGGTCCCTGATCTCGGGGCAGTGACGTTATAAACCCGCTATACCAGAGTCGACGGGGTATCGCGAGTTACCAAGCTGCCGATGCAAGTGCAACTTTGGAGCTCGTAGGGCAACGAATTGAGTCTTGTGTCGGCGAGGGCAAAGGCCGCTCAACGATTTGGACACGACACGAACTCTCGTGTCGAGGCAGGGCGATCGTCTTCTGAGATGCACCTATCAATGGCAACCAAGCTCGACACAAAGCTGCTGGAACGCCGAACACTTTGAGCCTGTACGGCGCAGATGGCGTTCTCTGTTCGATTGCCGACAGACACCGGAACCGAGCAGCACCGAGGGCCAGCCAGCAGCGAGAAGCTTGAGAGCCACTTCCACATAGAGCTCGCGGGTTCGCGTTCGCATGAGCAGACCGGGCAATGGAGGAGGTCGCGATCAAGTAATACTCAGGTGAGCTGCCTAGCACTTCTCTCATTCAGGAAGCAATCAATCAGGAAGGCTCCAGGGGAAGCTTCTGCAGCCGAGCACTTATTCTCTTGAGACTGCGTTCTTGCAGAGTCTTGGAGTAGAGAAATCCTGCCATATGGTTGTGTAGGTCCTCGTAAGTGGAGAAGCCGTAATGGCGGCAAATATTGAGCGCTCGGCGCGTGAAGAATTCCTCCTCGGGTTGGTCTTCGGCCGACCAGCAACCAGTGAGCAAACCCCATAGGACGAATCGGGCCTGCATATCAACAAAAGGATCGAGCTGAGCAGTAGGATCCAGCGGGATGCAATCAACTGTCCAACCCACAGCAGGACACCAAAATGTAAGGGCATACTCCATTGCTGCTTGTAGCCGCTGCACGTTGGACCTGGCAGTCTGGAAGCCGATCAAGGTACATGCGTGGGTCATGAGAATCAACAGACACACTCTGACGCATTCTGTGCACTTGCACATCAGGTCCATGGCTCCAATGTTGCGGTCTGGGGCAATGGCGAGAAGCGCACGAAGCACTGCTCTGGCTTTGCGGCACAACCATTCGGCGTCGAAGCATACTGCCAGCGGAGACAACCACACCACTTTGGCTATTTCGATGCAGTCAACCAAGTCTGAAATGATGCGGCCGAGGTTCCACGGGAAAGCTCCCATTTTCAACGCCTGGACAAACTGAGAACCCATTCGAATGTCGAGGGTAGCCGCGAGATCGGCGATGGCGTCGGTAATGCCCATGGAACCATTGGGGGGCCGGGTTACCATCAGCGAAGTCGGATTGGGGTAGCCGTAATACTTTAGATTCTGTGCCTCTCTCCGAAGGATCGCCATCCGTTCAGGAAGCATGGGGCCAGGGTCGAATGTGTTCGGTAAAACGGGACGTTTGGCCGTGGACAGAGAAAGTTGATTATCCACGTGAGCAGCCGTCTCCGATATCCACCGGTCAAGAAGCTGGCTCGGATCCAGCAGGTGTAACAGCTTACCGACAATTTGGAGGTGCTTTCTGACATCTTCATACATGCCATACTGCATCTCGTTAACGCAGAGGAAGAGGATGTCCAATATGGTCTGTTTGTCGACATCTCCTGATCGCGAGCACCGAAGCAATTCCTTCCGGAGATAATGCGAGGCTGTCGCTCGAACCGCTTGAGGGTCGTCGGCTGTGGGCGACAGGGCAAAGACGTGCTTCATCCGAGCAAGCATGGCGGCCATCAACGAATAAAGATGATGCTCCTTGTAAACACTCCGCTGGACGACCGCTCCAATGGGAAATTGGCTGATGGTCGACCGTACATGCTTGGGTAAAAAAGCCAGTTTGTAGTTGTTGCCAGCGTAGGAGTAAATCTGCAGGGTATACTGCAAAACCACGTGAATTCGAGGGGTGATCCGGACGGGAGTACTCCTGAAAGGATCAATACAGTCATAGGAGGTGAAGTTCGCCCTGTAGACCGGTGATGACAACTCCAGGGCTCCTTCGTCCTGAAAGTGATGTCCTTCATCATCATCAACATCCGGATCGGTGCCGCCGGCTAGGACTTGGACTGATAGTGGCTTGCGTGGCATTCTCTGTGCAATAGGAGGCAGTTCAATAGATGGCGTGTCGATTAACGGTGAAAAGATCTGACGGATCGGCGTGGAATCCTGCGGAGGCGATGCCGCCGCCCCTTCCTCGTTGGGCGACGACACCGGAGAGGATTCATCGCTGCTGGAGCTAAAAATTCTTCGTCAGCTTGGGAGAACAGTGATTTGGTCGAGGCCGATGCTCGAATATCCCAATCAAGCCATGAGGGAGGATAATTAGGAGGAACTCACCCTTGGCCGGTCTCTTTCCGGTGCCACCCATCCAGAGCGATGCGGCGGGCCGAAGAACAGTTGGAGCGAGCAGAGGTGATTTTTTGAGCCTCGACCTTGCGACTCCGGAAATGTTGAGCGTGGCGATTGATCTGTTTGGCGACGGCGCCATCACTTTTGGACAGAGATTTAGACTTGGGGTTCTTGTTGACGAAGAGAAACACCTGGCCTTCAGGGCGATCCGATCCGCGCGGCTTCTTCATGGTCGATGCGATAATTGAGAGACGCTCATGCTAGGCCAAGAGGTCATACGGCGGGAAACAGCACGCGGCAAGGCTGGTCCGCCACTTGTAAGAGATGCACGGTCGACTGAAAACAACAAGATATCCAAGAGAAGAATCGCGTTTGATGGATGGGTGTGTGGTGGGGGCCAACAGTGAAAGTACTGCTTGGAGATGGCGATATATATATTGCTTGTAGAAAACCGAGAGTCAAGAGAAAGGATTGAAATGGATGAAATTCTGGGGTCGCCAAAAATGCCACCAGATGCCCCAGTCTGCGGGCCAAGAGTGAATCGGAAGGAAGGATGGAAGGGAGGGTGGGCTAAGAGAAGAGGGAGAGGGATGTGCAGTCCGACAATCGGGTTTTTCAGTCGTAGTCAGTTGATGGCAAAAAGGCAAGGATGATGACCAAAGGGCAAGGGGAGGGGAAAAAGAACCTAGGCAATAAAGAAGAAGGAGCCGGCAAGCGGGAACCAGCAGTAGTCGGTAGCAAGGAGGAGGATGAGGAGTAACGAACGACTCCGACTCCGTACATACGAGTAGGGCCCGGTGAGTGGTCGTTTCGTTGAGTAGCTCGTTAAAGGAGAGAAGAAGAGAAGAAGAGCAAGAGAGCAGGAAGTGATGATGACGACGATGGTGGTGCTGATGATAGGCCCTTGCACCGCCATAGGCCATCACGTCAGTTTGTCAGTCGCTGTCCCCGGAGCCAAAAACTCTGCGAGATACAAGAATTTGCGAGCTGGGGGGAGAGAAGGCACCTGGTGACACTGCCTAACAGGTACCTAGACCCAAGTCAAGGGATTGCCACTGGGCACTTTTTAGCTACAGCACCACCTGGGCCGGGCACGCACCGCCTACAGTTAGTCCCCCCTCGCACCTAATGTCACTGGGTTCGCCTGGGCTCGCTCCCAACTCCCCAGCTGGGCCATTGACCATTCCTTCCACAAGGTCCCCCCAACCCGTTACCCAAAATGCCCCAGGCCTGTGAAACGGGCGTAGGTACTTCCAAAGACGCTTAGGGTCCCCGGCTACCTACTGGCTTGATCCGGCTTTAACTGATTGCTTACCCACCTTAGGTAGGTGCCCAGGCAGGTGCCTAGGTCAGTAGCGAAGTTTTTCATCATTGGTTTTGGGCATGGCACCAACGGTTTGGCCATAGTTTGGCTAACCTCCATGTGGAAACCATGTAAGCGAGCCACCTCAGTAAACGGGTGACCCCCCCGTACCTGGCCTACTCGTCCTACCGACCTGACTTTCCCCTGGGTTTCTCGCTCGGCCCCCCCCCTCCTCCTCCTCCTCCTCCTCTTCCACACCCCTTCTCCGGCGCACTTCATAAGCCAAAATACTAAGAGGCCTGTCCTCGGCCAAGAGATGCATGCTGATGACCAATAACACAGTCGCAATATCCATGAAAAGTGGGGGAAGCAAGAAGCATCATAACGGCCGGGAGGTGAGAAACCGCTTGCTGGGTCGGATGTCAGACGGGCTGCTTCCTAGGCTATAAGAAGGGTCTTCAAGAGGAGTAAATGAACGCCGGGGGAATAAGCCTACTCTCTTTCATGACTCGGGCGCCATTGGGGGAAAAGGACTGCCTCCTTCAAACGAGTAGTGAAAGCCTTGTTTCCCTTTCCCTGAACTTGACCTACTCTCTGGCTTTGAATGCTGACTACAGGTGCTGTCCACCGCTCGACTCGAGGTTGGAATTTGGAATCTGGAATCTGGAATCTGCGCTTGACTCTCGACTATAACCTCGTATTTGTCCTCTTCCCCCAACCACTACTGACTAACCCTCCAGGAAAGTTGTCACCGCGTGGTTGGCCATCACTTGGGAGTTCACCGCCTTCGGAAACACCCAATACATCTCCCCAACTGCTCGAGAGTTCCCGCATCAGTGAGCTCTATAATCGATTACCACTACCTTTCTAGCCTGACCTGGCAAGTATAGAAAGATGACAACGGGTAATAGCAACAGAGTCAGACAGTCTCGAGGCATACCTCCGCACGGAAAGACGGATGAACAACAGATCACTGGGCTCCGTTCAGGTGCCACCCAGGTGCCATTCATTGTTTCGCCTACGTTTGTCATCATCGGATCCCCGTTCTCCGGTGATAAAGCCGGAGGATCTGTCCTGCCCTGGAGACTTATCGAGTCCATTGGAGAACTACATCCACGCACGACTTTGACATGACCAGTTGTTGGCCAGCAACGTGGAGCGTTTCTTGCATTCCTGACTGGCATGCACACCCCAGGTGGAGGCCGCCAGCCCGATATAGGATCAGATTGCGAAGGTCTGTTTGGTTGGACTTCCTTCGCCTGGTAAGCATCGACATCGGTGATAACGGTATTCGCCTCCGGGAAAACTAGATGCCATTCACCGAGCATCGTTTAAGCATCGTTTAAGCATCGAAGAGCACAAACCCCCCTTCGAGTCTTCTACTCGGGAATCAGACCCGCTCATTATGGAATAAAATGGAGACGCCCACGTCACGTCAATGATAATAAGACGTTCAAAGCTAACCTCCTAAATGCCTGTCATCCTCACGAGGCTTATAAATGTCAGCCCTGTGCCCTTGACTTTGCCGCCTTGCCTGATGTACCATCCTTGAACAGGACATATCAATGCCCTGCAGCGCTGATCTGCCGCTTCCACCTTATTCCAAACTGGAACACGTACTTGTTGTTGCTGTCGTGGGGAACGCTCAAATCATGAAGGCTTGGCCAGGTCTGCTGGAGACACACTTACCTTACCGGAGCTACTCTTAGGAGCCGGGAATAATACTGGTCATGAGTCTTCCAGTCGGAGTAAAACTACATGGGTGGCGTTGGGTCGTGTGTCATACTCAATCCATGCGAGATGGAGGCGTAGCAGCAGGCATCCAGGAAGCATTGACCCCGTGTCCCATCTGTAGCACCAGTGGATGACAGGATTTGACAGGAGTCAGTCAAAACATGCCTGCACCCGCCAGGGACGGGCTAAGCGAATAAGCGCCTGTACGCAGTGTCCAGCACCCGCTTCAGGCGTGCCGTGGTACCCTTTGCCGTGAACCGAGAAGCGACTCAACTGGTGGCATGACTGTCATATTATCTGACAAACTGTCTTGCCCTGTGGGTGTCAGGGTCGGCAAGTTCCACAACAAGTAATATCCCTGGGGGTTTTGGATAGCGGTTTGTTTAAACCTTGGAGCCGCCTGACGAAGGCCCCAGGATGTGCCAGTACGACGGGCGAATCAAGCGCCTCGTGTCATGTCTTGGGCAAGACGCGAATAGCTCCCATGCAGCTGCTTAACCGAAGATGGTATTCGGTGGCCTCAAACCTGGATGGAGCCTCCGCCACGATGTGGAGTGGTAACTGAGATTCCTTGTGAAGAAGGATTGCTTTCGATTTTCTGATGATCCACGCATTCAATCACCAACACTGACGAATCTCGATTCCATGCTCCTTGCTCCATGCTGATCGTTGCAGCCCAAGCCGGGTCTTCGGCTAGGAAGCCTGCGAATTCTGAAACAAAAGACGAGAGCTCGGGCACGGACTAGGAGTCCACCGGATCCCCGGATAGTTCTCCAACGGTAGCAGTGTTCATGGCCTCTTGTGGATGCAATCTGCAAATCCTGTCCTTTGAGACTGTCAACGCACGAGCAGACTTTGTCACAACAGTCACAGCGCACATGCTACTGCACTTGACAAACATCAAGTCGCATGTGGACCTAGTTGTTTGGAGAATTTATGTGTCAGCAGGTAGAGAAAAGGCCGCTCGCTCGCCTTACAAGGGCCACAAACGCCCTGAGCCCCGATGATTGGGCCAGTACAGTACACATACTCCCTCAAAAGGATATATTTCGATGTTTGGTGTCTTATACCAAGGTAGGTATGAATGCTTCCAACCCTATTCGATGTGCCGCGCAGGGTCGATGTCGTAGTCTTGGGTAAGTAATTGGTGTGGTCTCGGTAGCAAGGTTTGACAGTCATCTGGGCGTGCAAGTACTAAGCACAGCGCGTTGGTTTCAGCTTCTCTCTTGCTTCGTATATGCAAGCGACAGAGGACTGACTTAGTACCGACCACAATACGGCCGAGTCGTCCACGCCCCTCCTTTCCATAAAAGCTTGATCGTCGGCAGGCCCATGGCGTTTGTAAGCACTGCAGCTCACGAGACCTCGCTTTTGGTCTGTAAACCTATTGCGGTCCTTGATATACTAGGACACCATTTTTCAGGGCCTTGAAAACCCACTTGTGAACTGATCGACGCAGCAGGTTGGAAGGTGGCAGACTCCCAACCGGCCCTACCTCAGATATCGTTGAACATCAGTGACTCACATTATCAAAGTGTTCCAGGGAATTCAATTTTCGAGCTTGATGGTTGAGACCTCGACGTGCCTGCGCGTTGTACAAACCACTGACATTACACTCGATGCAGACCGCACTCCTGGCCGTCTTTTGGGAAGTGAAGGCACCCGAGACCTGAGTGAATGCTCCGGGTTGTCATCATTGATGAGATCAGCTCATTCCTAGGCGCCACGTATAACATATCAGGCTCTAAGCGCTTTGCAGCTTCATGGTCGCAGGAGCATGAGGCTGAGTGAGCCCAGCTAACCATCGCACTTGGGTCACCCTGAGGCTGAGGTACCGAGGAGCATATCCAAGGCTTTATTGAGGTCCACGTGTGCGTCCACCTACACTCGGTCTCCCCTCCGGTGAGCTCCAGTCGTACCAGCATTTGGGTGTAGCCAACTCATCGTGTCTTGCATCTCAAACACGAGCAGACGGTCAAGCGACAGTGCTCAGCGAGTCCTGGGCAGTGAATCGAGTCATGAAGAGAGGATGAACCGGGGGATCGAGGCCGATTGCGGCCATATATCACAGCACCTCGTCCCTATGCTAGCATGACAGCGACTAGCCGCCAGAATGAGAGTGATACACCTTTTACTCCACCCCTACCAACTCTCACCTGTCGAGGGCGCTGGAGCTGTGGGGTTCTCCTCGTTTCGTCGCCCTCATGTCCTATTGTAAGGGCTTGATAGAGGATGAGCTGCCATCACAAGACTAGATCCCAAGGCTTGGATTTGAGCGAGTTTTCCTCGAAAGCGATCTCGCATTTCTACGCCATCTAGTCCTTTCTGCGACGACGAAAGTATGGCAATTCGAGCGCCAGAACAGTGGGACGATTCCATTGCTAATAGTGCCGAGTCCTAGGCGTAACTGGCGGGCGACGAACACAGCATTTTCATGGCGCGATATGAAATTCTGTGTCTTTGAAGGAATGAGTCAGAAGAACATGAAGCCGCTGGGCGAGATAAGGGGCATTATTAACAGCTTGCACTGTGGTCATTAGGCATGGAAGATAAGCCAGGAGCCAGAAATGTATCCCCGAGTGCCATACATGTCCACGTGATATGTGTCACTGGGCACTATCTCAGGCTGAGAACAAGTGACGCAAGCACCACATGAACGTGTAAGTGCCCGATTCGCACCTGCGAACGTTAGTCTTGGAGAGGACTCTCTGTTCATATCTACTTGGTGCTTGCCTGCAGAATACCTGATAATTCGGGGCATGACAAAGTTGGCGAAAGTTGGCGCTTCGAACTGTATGAGGCAGAAGCACCTCATTCATCCTCTCACGGGAAGTTGCGAGTTACAGACTCAGGGAATGTTCACTTCGAGGCGGCACGAGGAGGAAAGGATACTTGAATTGTTCAATGACCAATCATGAATACAAATCAATCAAAGGCCTTCAAAACCTCCCCGCTTGTTGCAAGCAGTTCTCATCTCTCGTATCGGCTTCCCGTCCACGTTGAGTTCCACTTGCGTGTCTCACATCTCTTCGTTGTGTAGGTTCTCTTATGCAGGCATAAATGAAGTGTCCAAACGCCAGGGCGTAGCTCAGAGGTTGTCCATCCGTCGAATCAATACACATCGTGACTCCGGTAGCAGCATGTCATAGGTGGCTCTCGCGTCGTCGGTCTGGAGGGCTGGACTTTTACAAGTCGCCGAAGGTGTTTTCGCCGGAGTATCTAGATATTCGTTAGCAACTGCACAATGGCCTGCGTTGTGAGGTGTTGGTACGTACGTGATGTAAAGGAAACCATCCTCGTCCTTGTGCTCGTCATAGATGCTGCTCATGAGGGCATGAGTGGGTGGAAGGACCTCGTCGACGAAGATGAAGATGGCCTTCTCCGGGCTGAGCTTGATGCGCTTGCGAATAACATAGACGAATTGGCCGACGGTCAGATCTGCGGGGACGAGATACTTCTTCTTGTCGATGGTAGCGATGTCAGACTTCTCGACCTTTTCGCAGATGACCTGTAGACGATATTGTCAGTAAAAGAGCTGTGAGAGCGACAACAAGGAGGACGAGACTGAACATACCGGGATGCGGTCGGCGTACTTCTGACGAATGCGTTCGGCTTCTGCCTTGCGCTTTTCAAACGGGTGCTCGTCCTTGAACTTGGAACGCATGATGATGAAGATGAGGTGATATTCGGGTTGTGCAGTTAAGTATAGACAGAGTCTGAGGGTTTCGTAGTCTCAGGCGAAAGGGATGAATGTCAGTGGTTTAAATGGTAGATGAAAACAGGATGAGTGGTCGGTGAGTGAGGGATGCGGATGAAGTCGTTTGAAGGTGCCAGGCGTGGCAGGCGTGGCAGGCAGCACTGGAGGGACTGGAGGGGGGCGGTGATAGGCAGGGCTAGTAGGGCAGGCTAGAGCCCCGTGCTGTGCAAACGCGAGGCAGTAGGACAAGGGACCCGGCGGCAGGTAATCAGGGAGTCACCCGCAGACCATACAACGAACGGGAGAGTGCTAGGCCACACAAACGGCGAATGATTGCCCCGCGTTATCAATCCAAGCTTCGAACTGACTTTGTTGTCCCTGATCCGTGATCACGGGATGCTGCTCAGCCTGATTATGACCAGCCACCAGCCTTTGAGTTTGGCCACGAGGCTGGATCTTAAATAAGACGGGTGAGTGAGTCACGTCATAGTGTTATTGTCAATCTAGGAACGGCACAAGGAGTGAAAGGTCACACACTGTATCGAGTCCTTTGCTTCGACCCCTTTGTGGCCGCTTTGTTCGAGATTTGGCTGCTGAAGAAGCCCCGTGCGCATAACTGGTCAGTCTTGCGCCTCATTGTTACCTGCGACTTGATCTAAATACTTTCGCATTCCACCCCAAAGACTTTCTATTCCCAAAGATGACTTTTTGAGATGGGACTCGATTAATTGCAAAGTACCTCGTACCTTGTATCTGATCAACATCGCCACAGTGCCACTGTCAGTCGACTATGGCTGGTTTGGGTGGTAACAAAGAGCCTTGTCATGTGACGGTGGGGAACCTGGAGCGCGTTTCTCCAGCTTCATCTCACGCAAAAAAGTTGGGCGGCCGTAATGTGCACCTGCGATGACCTGACGACGTGCACGAAGATTTCATTATTCTTCTGTGGAGCTGTGGCGACAAGCATTCAATGGCGCTACTAGACTTACAATAAACCTGCATCTTTGCAATCTGTCAACCTGCCTTCTCCTTCAAATTCATGCTGTGTTAGCTCAATGTACAATTGACCATGTCTGTTCCCAGGTCTGCATGGAGCTCTATTCGAGCTTCCCACAGTTCGTCCTTCAGAGCAGGATCTCAATTGCATGTCCGTCCCTCTCATTTACGCATTTGCTATTCTACCAATTCTTCAGCAGCCGTACAACCCCAGCTGTTAGGAAATCATCGCAGGCAGAGATGGCTGTACCTACCGTTGTCCCTCGGAACCCTCTTTGTCGGCGCGTTGGCCTACAACATGTCCTATGGGATGCCTATTGCGAACGACTCGCCACCCATTCAGCCCGTTAAGCTCGCCGAGGTAGACGAGGTGACCAAGAGCAAGCAAAAAATTACACGCAACTCGCCGATGCGACTGCGGATGGAGGCCCTGATCAAGGAACATCAGAATCGGATAGTCTTTGCGCTGGAAAATCTGGATGGGAAGAAGTTCAGGCGGGATGAGTGGACGAGACCAGCTGGCGGAAGCGGCATCTCGTGCGTTCTCCAGGATGGCAATGTCTTCGAGAAAGCTGGCGTCAATATCAGCGTCGTCTATGGAGAGCTATCACGCCCTGCCATTGAGAAGATGCGGTCGGACCACAAATCCTTTGTTGCTTCGGATATCGACAAATTGAATTTCTTTGCGGCAGGCATCTCGCTAGTGCTGCACCCTCATAACCCCATGGCTCCGACGGTCCACATGAACTACCGATACTTTGAGACATCTGACCCCCGGGACCCCGTCAATGCAACGGGGACGTCCCAGCAAAATTGGTGGTTTGGCGGAGGTACAGACTTGACTCCTTGTTATTTGTTTGAAGAAGACGCCCAATATTTCCACAAGACCATCAAAGCCGCCTGCGACAAGCACGACAAAGACTACTATCCCAGATTCAAAAAGTGGTGTGACTCTTATTTCAGGATTCCACATCGAAATGAGTCGCGAGGCATCGGTGGCATCTTCTTCGATGACCTTGAAGCCAGTTCACGACCAAATTCGCGTAACCCGCAGGAGGAGATCTTCCAATTTGTTGTCAGCGGCCTCGAGTCATTCTTACCCTCATACCTACCCATTGTCAAGAAGAGAAAGGACATGCCCTATTTGCCCGAACAAAAAGAGTGGCAACAGATCCGACGAGGTAGATATGTCGAATTCAACCTAATCAATGACCGGGGGACCAGCTTTGGGCTGCGGACTCCAGGTGCCCGAGTCGAAAGCATTCTGATGAGTCTGCCATTAACGGCCCGTTGGGAATATATGCATCCTGTTGTAAGTTCGATCCAAAGCGAGCTTTGTCGGGGCTCTGATACGAGCCCCTTTTGTTTTGGATCGGGCTGTGTGAAGCTAACGTGGAGAATAGTGTGGCACTGGCATTCCCGAAAACCAGGAGGACGCAGAGGACTCCCAGTTTGAGAAGGAAAAGGAGCTAATGGAAGTCCTCAGGCACCCCAGAGAATGGGTCTAAAATGATCTGATTCCCAAGACTCATTGAGGGTCAAGTTCATTCTGATCGTCCGACCATGGTTAGGCATGAGGTCGCGCCTGTTGATTCCGTGGAAGTGGAAAGGCCGGTCATGTCTGCCGAACCGGCCCACCGTGCAATGACAGCCTCGTCTACTGCGACATCAATGACCACGATTACGGTGACTTGACGCGCTACGTTTACCTGCATGCGCAAGGGGCAGACTCCCCGCAGAACTCACTGCTTCGAATCCAATAAAACGGACTAGAGAGACGAATCTTATACCTTCAATTGGCATTCCACGGAAAACGTCCCAGCAGTGCTGAGCGAGCTCACAAGCTTGGGAATCTTGGTGTTTCCCGTTTCGCCCGCGATGAGAAATCGCGAGACAGAGAACAAGGACATGTCGCTGCTGCTCAGCGACTGGCCTCTTATAGAAAAGCATTTTTGGCGGCTGTAAGCACATGCAAGTGTCAGCTGCTCGTTCGTCTGGCCAGGGCCGCTATGGTTATCAAATAGACCTGCCTTTTCCACTGTGCAGGGACCTGCTCCTCTTGTTGCAATTGAGCAATACCTGATAAAGCCTTGCTTACTATTGCTGCTATGCCGGTGCCCGTGCGGAGCCAGTCTCGTGCAGCATTCTATTGGCATCCGGGCATTGGTGCTGACGGGTCCAAAAGCTTGCCGCTGCAGGACCTGCGTTTAGCATCCCCTCCGCCAGAACTCTTATAGTACCGGCGTCAGCTCGCAACGGAAGCCGAAATTCCATTTAGGATGATTTCCGGGAGGAATTCTTATTTTCAGCCTCCAAACACCAGGGTCCCACAGTTACAGGCATTAAGGCACTATGGTTTCTCATGGAACAACCACGCTGACTGCCTGAGCCCCTGGCCTTTTGGTCCGAGCAGACTCTTCTCACCGACATACGCATCGATCAACAACTATGCCTTGCTCGTGATGTCACAATAATGAACCCGTCAATGGCAAGCTTCTCGGACGCAGCTGACCGAGTCAAGACAACAGAGCATTGGGGACTATTAATATTTCTGGAAATGCTCCAAAGAGGAAGTGGCCTGGTTTCCCCGCTATATTAAGCGTCTCAGCCCGGATCCCGGTACAGTCCAAGCAACTGCTTTTCAGTCCAGGGCGCCCAGTCGTAACCTTGTCCTACATACGACCTCCTGGCCTCTTGGAGATGGCGCAGGAATTGGAATGACTGGCCGAGTTGCCGGCCTCTTGTTGCGGTCGACGGCTCGCAATGACCATTTTCTTCAGGCATCCAACGATATCTGACCGCCTCACTCACGCTGTTCCGTACCTCCTGGCTAATGCTATGGCAATGAGCCGCGCCGTCGCTTATCTCAATAGACCTTTTACCTGAGCCATACTCCAGTGGCCGAGTTTCAGTCCGAATTGCAGCTCCGAGTCCTTGTTCATTCAGACTGTTCTGCTTTGCCACAGTTCAAGATCCGTTCGAGCTTCCTCCCCTTGCTCCTTGGTGGTTCCCCAAACACGAGCTGCCCGCCTCAGCACTTGTTACTTGAAGCGCCCGTGCTTTTGGCGGACTGACATGCCCGCCTCAGCCCGACAATAGATACATGTAACACCCCAGAAATGGCTAGCCCAGCATGTCTAGATCTTACTGCTTCGCGGGAGTCGCAAATGGAGGCCGAAGTCTGGGCCCGCCACTTGCAGGTCAGCTCTGTCCGTGGCCGTCGACATAAATACAATCCGTCAGTCTCGAGTGTTGTACAGATCTTCTTCTCTTGGTTACACACTTCTTCGACCTCTCTTCGACCTCGTCCTCGTCGACAATGAGGACAAGTTTGGTCTCAGCCCTTCTGGGCGCCTTTTTTGCCACAAACGCTCTAGCTGGTCCACCCGGACCTCTTGGACAATGGATGGGAGTAAGCAGAGGGATCAAAAATGTCAGGAAATCACTTTCGCTAACACTTCCAGGGTGGTGATTGCCCATGGGGAAGTAGAACGGCTTCTGGATCGCATCCCCAGAATGATATGCCAGATACTGGTCCGCATGGTCTTACGGAGCAGATGTGTAAACGAGGCTGAATTTGATGACAGGCGTTACACGATACTATGACTTCACTGTTGCCCGGGGAACATATGCTCCCGATGGAGTGCAGCAAGCCATGATTGTCGTCAATGGGCAGTATCCAGGTCCCTTGATCGAGGCAAACTGGGGTGACTGGTATGGGAATGCTCGAGGCTGTGCAGAAGATTCTTACTGAACCACTTGCAGGATCGAAGTGAATGTTCACAATCAAATCTGGGGTCCCGAAGAGCCAACCTCGATACATTGGCACGGCCTGAACCAGCCTGGAACTCCATACTACGACGGAGTCGTCACTGTGTCCCAATGCCCCATCGTTCCCGGTGGAAATCTGACCTACAGATTCCGTGCGGATGAGTATGGTACTTCTTGGTGGCACGCGCATTACTCAGCCCAGTACTCTGCTGGAGTCGTCGGGCCGATTGTCATCCACGGTCCCAACGACGCTGGCTACGATGTTGACCTCTACCCGATTCTTGTGTCAGATTGGTTCCACGATACCTATGAGGATATTGTCAACTTGGTCATGTCTCCCAGCACCTCGGGCCAACCATTCCGACCGTTCTCAGACTCCAACCTCGTGGCGGGCGTCGGCCAATATCCTTGCGCAAATGTCACCAACGGGGCTCCTTGCTCCGTTGTCCCCTATGCATCGTGGGAATTCGAGTCCGGCAAGACGTACCGTTTGCGGTTCGTCAATACAGGCGCCGCGGCATTCGAGACCATTTCGATCGATGGACACGAGTTGACGGTGATTGCCAATGACTTTGTCCCAGTACAGCCTTATCAGACGCAATTTGTCACCATCGGCGTCGGTCAACGAGTCGATGTTCTTGTCACGGCCAACCAGGCCCCCGGTAGCTACTGGCTCCGCGCCTTCAACAGCCCCTGCGGCGACACGAACGGACCTTTCGGACAGGGCATCATCTACTATTCGGGATCAGACCCCAGCACGCCTCCTACAAGCACTGGCGCTCAACCGCCCATGAACACGAATTGCCAGAACGACCCCCTGGCGAGCACGGTTCCGCAGTACCCCATCGCCGCGGCAAACCCAGACACCACCATCACGCTCACGATTTCCGGCGCTCCAGACGCTACGGGTGTCTTCCTCTGGATGATCAACGGGGTCAGCTACGACGGGGATCTCTCGAGCAGCCTGCTCGCCGAGGCGATCTCGGGCCAGACGGAGTTTGCACCACAGTACAACGTGTACAACACGGGCACCAACGGCACGGTGCGCATCATCATCATCAACACCACTCCCGCGCCTCACCCCATGCACATACACGGGCACGACTTCCAAGTGCTCGCCGAGGGCTTCGGCACGTGGGACGGCACCGTCACCAACCCGTCCAACCCGCAGCGTCGCGACGTGCACATGCTCTGGGCCCAGGCGACTCCCGACAACCCGTCGTACATTGTGGTGCAGTACACACAGGACAACGCGGGTCTGTGGCCCTTGCACTGTCACATCGCGTGGCACCTGTCGGCGGGCATGGTGATCATGCTGCTCGAACATCCCGAACAGCTCACCTCCCTCCAGATCCCCGACAGCGTCTCGCAAACCTGCCCGGCCTACACGACCTGGTACGCAGACAACCCGGGCGTCGTGGTCGACGACTCGCTGCGCAAGCGCACCCTGGGCGAGAAGATGGTCGAGTACATGAAAGGCGCCGCCGGCGAGCACGCCGCCCGCCACCTCGACAAACACCGCAAGCGCGGCGTCCGCGGATACCGCGGCTACGGCCACAACGCCACCGTCGAGGATTTCCCCAGCCACGGCCAGTTCAAGGGCAATGCGTCCGCACAACACGGTCACGGCCACGGTACCGGTGCCGGTTCTGTGAGTTCCAGCACCAGCAGCCACTCCGGCAAGCCTTCTTCGCACACCCCGTCCTGGTCCACACGGTCGCAGACGGGCACCGTGGGCAAGAACCTGGTCCATGAGGGCAAGAGCACCGGCAAGCCCGGAAGGAAGAGGGATGAGGTGTAAACAGGCCCGAAGATGTCGACGGGACAGGTCAGGTCAGGTTAGATCAGGGACACGACAGGGAGGGAACGGCAGAGCAGGGTAGGGTGGTCAAGGGCTTCTGGACGCGAAGGGGTTTTTTGTCCGCATCATATTGTATCTTCATCCTTTCTTTCTTTTTGGCATTAGCTCTCAAATCAGACGGTTTCGTTCCTCTTATCTCCTATTCCTTGTTCTCCCCCCTTGATATCTGAATGTGTGTGTGTGTGTCTTCCGGCCGGAACAAGATATGATGGGGATCCGCTGTTTGGTCACAAGGTACATTAGGGCGGAATAACGGGTTTGGATAGGGCTTGATTGATACGTCGTAGTACAAATATTATGATTGTGTGTCAAGTGACATCCTATTCTGGCAAAAAGACTGTCCTGTCCTTATCCTGCAGCGCGTGCTTGATGCTATGCTTGTTCAATCTGGCTGGCCTTTCTCGTTGCAACTTGACGACCGTAACTCCGATTCCAACCCATGCCTTGGGCCATCTCGTCCCATCCATCACAATTTCAATTTGAATTTCCCTCGCTTCAGTGACCGCTCGCAGCGCCATTCTCATCTCTCGCTCACATTACTAGGTGCAGCACCACCTGCTCCCCCTCCACCTCCACGGCCGTGGCCTTCACCGCCCCTTGCATCGAAATACCTCGACCTCAAAGCCTGACCAATTCCACTCGTGACCCTCCCCCCAAATCCCCCAAACTGCGTCGTCATCGTGGTATTCCCCATCCCACTCAACAACGCTTCTTCCAACGCCGATTGCGTCACGCTTGTATCATCCAGGTCGGAAAAGGAAGAGCCCATAGAAGGTGAGGTGTCAGACCCCGGACCTGTGCCGTGGCGGCGAGGGGAGGCGCCTGCTGATGCCGATTGGGATTGGTTGTGTAGGAGAGCACGGTGAGGAGGAGACAGGGGTGTGCCGAGCCTGGGAATGGCGGGCGGTTGGGTTTGTGGATGACCTTGAGTCGAGTGCTGAGCATCTGGTCGAGGCGTAGGTCGGGTCAAGGCTGTGTTTGCAGCAGTAGGGTTGGTAGGGGAAGACAGGGACGAGGTCGAGGATGTCATGGTTGATGGAATTCGTTGCGTCTGAACCGGAGTAGGCGGCTCGATGGTTGGAGACGAGACTACGCGTTCAGATGTCGTGCGACGCTGGACGCCAGGGCGCTGTCCTTGCAGACCGCCTCGCAACGTTGCGCTGGGATCTTGTTGGGAGGATGATGATGGCCGAGGCTTGTTATCGGATGCGTGATTGGCAAAGGGTAGAAAAGATGGCTCGTCCTCCTCGTCATCTTCCTCATCATGCGTAGGTGGATTTTGTGCAAGACTCTTGTCGTCCAGATTGCCAGCGGCTCCTTTCTGGGATTGGAGATCTTTTCTGTAGGATAGAACGCGTCGGTGCATCGACGACGGGTTTGGCCGACGAGCCATAATACGGGATTGGGTCATTTCATCTTCCGAGTCAGATGATTGAGGTTGGTTAGTCCGCGTCTGACCTGGTGATCTTGCCAAAGAATGTTGGATGCTGCCTCTTCTAGACTGCGGCGCCTCCGCATCCTTGGAAGACTGCCTGGACAACGGCCTGGTCGCTCCGGGAGCCACTCTGGTTTGTGGGCCACCTGCGGTTGCAACAACCCCCGACGTATTCCGAAATGGTAGAGAAGTCCTGCTCTTAGCAGGAGTCCCCGGCGTACTGTCTCCCCCACCGGCAACAGGACTTCCAAGGTGTTGGGTGGACAAGCGAGAAGGGACACGTGATCCACCACTGCCGGCTCTCTTCATCGCCTGGCCACCCACCATGCTGGCTGAAGCTGATCCTGGAGCCGGTGAGGGTGTGGCGGATTGTCTATTTCCCACTCGGCGCATCTGGGCCCGGACTTGGGATAGTTGTCGCTCATAGAGCCATGCAGCTTGTTGGAGGAGGAACGTCTGGGTCACTTCAAATTTCTCCGACAGAGCCTTCCAGTCGATTTCATTGTTCTTGGACTGGCGAGACATGACATTCCATAGTTCTCGCTCTTTGGCGGCGGACCAGGCCACAGGGGGAGGGTCGACAAAGTCACCACGATTGAAGGGAAGACGGATGAACACTGTGAAGTGATTCTCGATTTCGGCCATATTGATACTGCTATCAGCGTCTGATTGGCGGCTCGTAGGGTCAGAGACCTGGGAATAGAAGATACGTTAGCTCCCTCCAAATGTCCCGAAGAGGCTGGCCATGATGGAGAATGATGATGTCTTGAGATGGACAATGACGGAGAGGAACAGGCAAGATAATGAGGCTCGGTGTTGGGACAGTGGCTGAGTGTGGCGCTGAGTGTGGCGCAGGCAGATGCCACAAGTTGCCCTGCTCGCCTGGTCTGGGCATTCAAGGGTCGGAAATATAATTGTCCGCATATCAACGTCGACCTCCTCCTTCTCCATGCTTCAACATGATATCCATCCGTATCTTGACTTACACGTTCATGATGTCTCCTCTCCTCCGAGTAATAGGCCTGAGTGATGTTTTCTACAGAGCTTGAGCCTTCCCAGCCAGGGTCACCCGCGTAGTCGTGAGGTTGGCCCCAAATCCAGCATCCAGCACAGTATCTTGCACCAGCCCACGCTCCGCGGGCATCTTGTTGGTGGGCCATGATTGACTTCAGTCTCTTCTTGTCGTTTGTTCTGCGGTTCTGTGAAGCTATGGGTCAGTCGCTTGTCTGTCTTCGCGGCCTGGAGGGTTGCTGTCAGCGTCCTATATAGCAGGATGCAAACAAGGACTGGAGAAAACACACCTTTCAGCCCAGCCCTCAGTTTGCTTTCTCAGCCACGTTGTGAGTAGATTCCTGTGAAAGTTGGAGAGACTGGGAAAGCCTTGGACCCCAACAGGTCGACGCAGCGTCGACGACTGGCGACCATGTCGTCCCCTCCAAAAGGTCGCCGACTAAGCGATGATGTCGCCGACCCATTTTGGCATTTTGCACGCCTCTCGGCAAAACACGCACAGCGAATCTCTTTAAATGGCCTGCCACGTTAAACAATCGTCTTCTCGCTGTCAACACTCTTCATATTGTGTCTTTATTTGCACGAACCTTGTCCTGAACCTGCAGAAACAGTCTGTTGAAAGGGTACGGACGACGGATTCATCCTCGCTCTCAGACATCTTCATCTACTGGTCCAGGTGTCTTTCTTTTCACAAGATGTCTCAAATCATTCTGCAAGAAGACAAGATGGCTCGCCCTGCCTTCCTCTCTAGGATGTTTTCTTCTAAAGGCCGATTCTACCGTACCCTGCCGCCAAGGGCTGCTGTCGCTGTCGCAGTCAACAGTGAAAACTCCAGCATGACCTTGAAAACATTCATCTCAGTCTTCAACTCATCTCAAATCTGCAGAATCACTCTCAAGAACAGACTCAGACAGATCATCATCCAAGGCGCGTCAAAGGCCTGGAATCCATCATCCTGCTCGATCAGCCCGCGCAACCTGTTCAAACAAGACTTCAAGCCCGCCGATCCAGCTTCACCAGCTTCACCAGCTTCACGTCTCTTCTCTCACGCCTCTCTGCCTCACTCTGTCACCTATTCACTGCACTCAGTCCAAATCTCCTTGTCGGCATTCCTTTCAGACACAGAAACCTCTTCCTCGGCAACCACCCAATCAAACATCTCCGACACAGCTTCCTCTCCAGCCAAAATGTGCTACAAATACAAGTGCGACGCCTGCAAGAAGGCGAAATACGACTACTGCCAAGACTACGTCCAGAACGAGGGCGCTCGCAATGGCTGCAACGCCATTGTGGAGGAGAAGCCCTGGGGCGGCAAGCTTAAACGCTGCCAGGCCTGCACGACAATCACTGGCGCCATCAAGGAGTTGAAGGCGCTTGTTTTCCGCGAGCCATGGCTCGTGACCGAGGGCATGGCGGGCGCGCCAGAGAAGGCCGCCTGGGAGAAGGAGGGGGAGGAGGGGGAAGAAGAGGAGGGAGCCGTCGGGGGTGTTGTCGTCGACGACGACGATGACACCCCTGACGGCTACACAAGGGAGGAACGGGCTCGGATTCGGCGTGAGGCCGAGGAGGCCGTCATGCGTCGCTGGGGGCTGTTGAGGGCGGAGCAGGCCGGAGAGGAGGAAGCCGACAAGGCTGAATAGAGAAGACGCCCGCCAGCGAGCATGACGGTCGGCCTCGGCCGAGGAGGATCGACGTGCTGTTTGTTTTACTAAGTGTTCAAGAGAGCGTGCGCTCTGTCGCCATGGGCGACTGAATAAGAGAGATTTCACACCATGTTTCCGTCCTCGACTCGTTCTCTTTCCTTGAGCATCTGGAGCATCTCGATCGCATCGTTGCCAACTACATGATGGTAGCGAGTACAGGCATATCCACAAGATGGAGCCACTGAAAGTCTGGACAGATGCCTCAGCACCATCAAACATCCGCGCCAGTGTATTGATCGCAGCGAGTAACAGACTAACAAGGATGCGAGGCCCAGTTGAGAGACGTATCCGCTACTGGTATATCACACCCTTCAAGGTGAACGTGTGGAGTTGTGGTCTTCTACACCAAGTTTTTTAGCCTTTGATGCACCGGAACGCATTCCGCCGTCCCAAACTCCAATGGTTCCAGGAACCAGGAACCAGGTCGGCGAGCAACGTCATTTCGAAAGTGCACAGCCACCAAAAATAAAACAAGAAACGAAAACAAACCAGCTTCATCCATCACACAGCTTCCAGCATCTCATCCAAAGAGAGGGAACTAAAGGCAGCAAATATATATCTAGTGTCCGACAAGAAACAGCCGGAGCTGGGTGGGAGTGAACTCATCATCAGGCTCTCCGCGGCGCCATATCCAAAAACCCACCCACCTAGATTGCTACCTAGCTAGTAGCCATGCCATTCAAAGACGCCCTCGCACATTTCAAAGCCCAGATCAAAGACCTCCAGCAGGAAGGACAGAAGATCCTGTCTGGCGGCTCCGGCTCCGGCGGTGGCCAGCAACAGCAACAGAGCCAGTACCATCAACCTCCACCGCAGCAATATCCCGGCGCACAGCAGCACCAACAGCCGCCACCGATCCCGGAATCCACACGTCCCAACCAACAATTCCCTGCACAGCAGGGCCAGTCGCTGCAGCCGACGATATACTGGCGAGCACGACTCGACCCAGGGACGCCGGTCAGCGCCGAGTGGGAGCACAAGCTGGGCAACAACAACGGGTGGGGAAACAATGAGATGGAGCATTATACGGCCGAGGGGGAGAATTCGTTCTTGTAAGTTTTGTTTGTTTTTCCCCAAAAAAAGAGCCCAAGACTTGATCGTCAAGGTCGAGATGTCGAATGGTCGAGCGCATGTCAGACCTCGAGGGTCGTTTTTCTCTTGCTTTCCTTCTTATCATTTTTGTTCGGGTTTTGGACATGTTGGCTGGAGACGAGGTGGATTCGCTTCCTGTCTTTGGGAGAGAGAGTGTGTGGCAGAAGGATTAGAGCGTATTTTTGCTCAACGGCTGGTGTGCGGTTATTTCTGGGCAGAAAAGCCCCCTTAGCAGGCTCGATCTCAGGGGAGATACACGGTTCTCGTCGTTGTTTATTCTGTCCCTGAAAATCACGTCTTCCTGATCTCCTCTTCTCCCCCTATCCCAACCCCCCCCCCCTCTATCTCGACACCACTGTCTAACATTTTCCCTCCCCTCCCCGTTCTTTCGGTTCTTAAACAGCACACCGAACAATCTCCTCGTCCTACGCGCCATCTCCACGCCGAACCACCCGGATCCCGCGAAGAAATACACATCCGCACGACTCGTCTCACGACAACGCCTGTCGCGCTCCCGGGGTAGCCTGGTGGCCACACTGACGCTCCCCTGCGCGGGCGGGATCTGGCCCGCATTCTGGCTTCTACCCTTCGAACCCTTCACGTGGCCCACGGACGGCGAGGTGGACATTGCCGAGACCTGGAACGGCGACGGCGTCAACCACAGCTGCCTGCACTGGGGGTTCTACACGCCGCAGGACACGAACAAGCACCGCGTCGTGGCCACGCCGGTGCAGGGCATGAACGCCGGGAGACCCGTGCGGTTCGAGTTCGCGTGGATGCAAGGACAGGGACAGCGGGGGAGGATGGTCTGGTGGATCGACGGGCAAGCCGTCATGAAAGCGCCCATCCCCGCGGGGACGCGGCCCATGGCCGACTTTGTGGTGCTGCTGAATATTGCCATGGGCGGCAACGTCTGCGCGGGCCGGATCCCCGCGCAGGGCACCTATGATATGGTCGTGCACGAGATGAAGATGATGGAGGAGCCCGAGGCCGGTGGGTGGGCGCGGTTCGAGAGGGATTGGAGCTGGGTTAGGGAGGGGAATACGATTTGAGTGGAGGGCCGAGATGTTAGGGCGCTTTTTTTGGGTGTGTTCATTGAGCGTAATGATCCGACGACCAAGCTGGGCTAAAGAACCAGCATATTTACTTATCTACTCTGCTAGACCATATACGTCTTCTGTCCTTATCTCATGATGGTTTCTATGTTGAATGTATCTGCTCGGGAATAGCATCAATCACCACCCATTTGCTTCGGTTGGAGAATAGATCCACACGCGAGAACGATATCGAGATCGAATCACATACAGGCTATTAGATGAGTGAATGTGATGATTCCATTAAGATTTTGTTTTGGAGGATTTGACCTCGTGCTGTACAGATGTTCCTGCTAAACCACCTCCAATTGCGTATTTCTTGTCGTACTTCTTCCTCAGTTCTGCTGCGCAGACATCCTATTCATCATCCATTACTGCACTATTATCGCAGCCCATATCATCACACCACCCTTCACAACCCAATAGGTGACACTTTAACCAGCTTGGTACAAAGCTGGTCCCGCATATACATAACTGTTATATAGTCAGCAACATTCTCCATTTCCTCGGTTCCTATTGCCAGGACTTACGGATTCACCATCGACAGATTGAATGGTGTGACATATGGGTTCTGACTTGTCAAGGCAATGAACATAGTTCCGTTGGCGGCGGGACTGTGACAAACTCATTAGCCAGTGTTCGCAAATACTTAAGCTCCCAAAAAGGCGGCTCAAGGATGCACGGGGAAGAACTCACTCTCCAGCAAAGGTCGACATATTGGGCTGAACGACCGCGCCAGTGTTGCCGCTGATGTTGACTAGTGGAACGAAGGTGGCATTGAGTTGGGTGACGAACATGGCATAGCGGGGCGCATCGGCAAGAGGTGATCGCGCGGTGATGTAACTGTTATTAGGACCAACGGTCTCGTTCACATTGCCCCACGACAACTGAATGGGTCTTCCAGGGTAAGACAGCGGGATGGACTTGTTTTGACTGATAGCTGGACCACAGTCCGAGGATTGACCCTTGGCGTTGAGACACAGGTTACTAGAGGCAATGCCGGTAGTATTCAGAGGGTTAGATCCAGTGGTGTTTGACATGGGACCAATATTTGGGTTCGTCTTAGCTGGGTTGGGATTATTGATGATGGTGAGCGGAGGGAAGTTCTGCCATGCCAGACGAGTCGTGTTCGCGGGACAGCTCGAAATATAGGGTGCCAGCAGTGTCCACGCCCACGATTGAGGAACACCGGGGATGAACCACAGAGGCATCGGGAACAATCCATCGAATTGCCGGAAAATCATCTGTTGGCGAGCTTCGGTAGTGATAGACTCAAGGAGCAGCGTGGCAGACTCTCGCGAGTCCAAGTGACCCAAAAAACCGTAGACACCGCTCTCACCGAAACGCGTCAATTTCTGGCAAAAGTCGATAAACTCCCGGACGTTGGTGTAGGGATAATTATAGGTACATTGGGGCGGAGCCGCAGGTCCCAGGATGTTGCTGAGCAGCGTTGCATGGCCGACCTCCTGATCCGCCATGAATTCGATCAAAAATCGATCCTCTGCAGTCAACCCAGCATTGGTGAAATCCTGCACGGAGAATCGAGCAAGACCGTTGTGGAAAAGGTCCAGCTCAATCCATTCTTGGTACAGAGCAAGAGTCAACGACTCGTAGTCAAAGTCGGACAGCGGGTGATAATATGGCAGAGTTCCATTGGTGCCTTGTCCGCCCGCTGGCTGGTACGGAACAGGCATGCTGGAAGCTTGCAGCAACCCATTGTTGTTGGTGTATGTGACCGGCAATGGGGCAGCAGGAGCGATCGACGCAGCAACCGCGGGGGCGCTCAAAGCTCCCGTCACCGTCGGACTCGGGCCGTTGTAAGGGCCATGAGAAGTCGGACCCGTCACTTCACTGCTTCGAACAGGAGGAATGGGGGCGCTCGCAGGGGTGAGAGTGAGTTGAGGAGCAGGGGCAGCCACTGCAAGAGCACCGAAGCCCAAGAGAACACCCGCGTAGGACTTCATTGTCACGGTAGGGATAGAATACGAATTCTGGAGCGGAACGAGGATCAAGAACCATCAAAAGCTCGATTGTGGGAGTTTGCGTGAATTATAGCTTTCCTTTGACCAGACTCGTTGCCCAACAGCATGACCTCAACATTCCGTCGAAACCGACAGCATCCGGGTGTCAGATCCATTTCGTCCACATTTGTCCAAAAGCCTGTGGACACGAGGCTCGGCAAGCATCAGTCGAACAGTTCTTCCAACACATATTCTACCACATTGAGTGATTCTCAGCGAGGGGCGGGGAAAATGTAGCTGTCATGGTACGCCACACGAGGATTTCCGGTGCCCAAATCCCCCAATGAATATGCCACGGCAAGTCGACAAAGACAGCTCTTTTCGAGTCGTGACGTAGTCAATGATGCTTGAGGCACCCGGGGGAGGTTGGAGAGGCTCAAGATGTAAGACGAGGCTGCGCAAGTCCGTGGACCAAGAACTCCACTGGAGATTTTTGTGTCGCTTCCGAGTGGCAAGGCCGCAATAGTATAGGAAGAGAGGGAAGAGATGGAAGCGAGGCAAGGAGAGGAGCTGCAGCTGCTGTCATGACGTTTGTGAGTGACCCGGATAGGCTATCCAGGAGCTGGATCCAGCATTAGCCCATGTCCGTAGGTACTGCAACACTTACCTGGACGGTACAAGTCAGCTTGTTCCCCTGCTCTGGAGGACTTGGGTCCCATCCAGTCGTCGAGGAGCACACCGTGCCTGAATGCATCAACCAAAGAGGAAGCATGGCTTGTACCGTGTTGCAAGGATGTGAGTGAGGGGGAAGTGAGGGAAGAGAGGGAAGTGAGCAGAAACCCAAGAATTGCCCATGCATCGAGTGAGCAGCGCACTTTCTGGGCATGACTGGAAGTGCGGAGGGAAGGATAACATGTCCGGCCCAATCACGTCCAGCCAATATATGGCATCATGACTTTCGGGCTTTTGGTGATTTTTGGTGATTATGGGTGACATCCTGGCGAACCCAAACAACCAATACAATGGGGTTTGAGTTTTGCTTGCGGTCAAGATCACCAACATCCTTCCCATGTAGGATGCACGCGGAAGAGTAGTCAAGCGGAGCGCGTAAGATTTACTCGTCCACGTCCGTGATTTCTTTGCTCTTCCTTCCATTCCCATCGCTTTCCGGTGATCGTGATCTCAGCTCGCTCGGTGCAGCTGTAGCATCAGCCTCAGCAATAGCCAATCTCCTTTCGAGGAAACGCCTTGTGATGCAGCCTTGATGAAGAGGGTTTTTGGATATACACATATATGATGGTGCGCGGGACCCAAACAGGCGAGAGAAATTGGACGCGCGCACGCATCTGGTGAGCAGGTCAGATCCGATACGAGGTAATTGTACACCATCGAAGAGCAGCGTAAGACGCTGGGATGAAAGACGATGATTGAGGCACGGGAGGATCCATGCACTTTACAGTCTCATCCTGTCCCATATGATACCGAGTACAGATATTATGTGTAAGAACGAATCAAAGAAAAAGGCCAAGAACTCGCACTTGTCAGGCCAATGCTCAGCTGAAAGGCCATCGAGGCTCGGCGTGGATCCAATCGAGACAGCCAAACCCCTGAATAATGGGACACCCAAATGGACATCCAAATGGACATCCAAATGGAGAGCCACTGTGAAACAAACACTGAAAAATTAATATTGCACCATCGCGTCCATCTGCTCACGCTGCAACCCATCAGCGCCAACGCGTCAATGGCACCACGGGGGCGGTCGATGGTATCGATGGCATCTCGGGTGAACAGCCTCTCTCCAATTTTGGATGCTTGAGCACCCCACTGGGCATCCACTGGGATCTTGCTCCTTTTCTCACGTTGTTCTGGCAAACTCGCACCAAACTACCCGCCGTGATACCCAAGCGACGGCGTCCATCCACTCCACGGCCATCGACCAGTCTACATTGGGATCTGGGACAGGCTTCTAGCGACGCCGAGATCCTCTGTGGCTGGACTCGGCGCGTCCCACTGGCTGAGGGCCCCCGGTACCTGCGCAAGCCCCCGAAGCCTTAATTTGAGCCTGTGGGAAGCCTCTTGGTGCCTTTCGAGTTTGAAGCGAAACTCTCCTTTCTCCTGACTGGTCTATCCCCCCTGACGCCCTCCCCTGTTGGGTGTTTGTGGCCTCGCCGTTGTCCACCATGGGTCCATCGCATTCGCGGTAGTGGCCAGACATGGTGTCTGATGGGCAGCGCTGGGGAAATTGCACTGGGAATACTGTGATTTTAGCCTCTATCGGTGTATGGCTTGTCGAGCCGGCTCCAATCTCCCTGGCTAGCGACTACAGTACAAGAAGCTCAGGACGCCCAAAGCCATCATCTTCTTTCCTTTCCTATACTCAAGCTGTGACTTCAGTATCCTGCAAAGCCCTTTGACTTCGGTCGTCCACTCTTTCGAGTTCAGCTCACCCACGCTCGTTCAAAGCACCCACGCCGACGTCCTTCGTTTCTTCGGAGTTTGTATTTTTTCTCGATTCCGGTAATTCGATATCAATCCGACCAAAAAACAAAAATGCGCTCCTCCATTGCCGTCGCTGCCGGCCTCGCTGCCGTGGCATCTGCCGGAACCACCACCATCACCGACACTGTCGATGTGACCATCACCTCGTGCGAGCCCACCGTCACCAACTGCCCCTACAAGGGCGGCTCTGACCCAACCTGGGGCGACTGGAGCAGCGTCACTGCCTCGACCACCTCCAGCGTTCCCGTTGGCCCTGCTTCCAAGCCCACTGGTGGTGCCTCTTGGGATCCGTCTGGCACCTGGGCCGACTGGTCCAGCGCCAGCAGCTCCTCGAGCACCCCGGTTGGCCCTGCTTCCAAGCCCACTGGCGGTGCTTCCTGGGACCCGTCTGGCACCTGGGCCGACTGGTCCAGCGCTACCACGACCACCCCGGTGACTCCTGTGTCCGCAACCACCACCGCTCCTTGCGGCAGCTACACCGCTACCACTCCCCCGGCCTGGTTCTCTCTCCTGCCAACTGACCAGCTCAGCTCCATCCAAGCTCAGTGGACTGGTGCTCCTCCCTCGGACTGGTGCTACTGGACTTACAGCACTGGCTCCCTCACGACGACCGCCACTCCTGTTGCGGCCACCAGCACTTGGCCCGCTGGCTCTCCCAGCGGCGGTTGGTCTTCCCCCGTTGCCGCCGCCTCCACTGGCACTGGTGCTTGGTCTTCTCCCGTTGCTGCTGCTTCGACTGGCGTCTGGTCCTACTCCGGGTAAGTCTTTTGTGGGAACTCGTCAAGAAATGAGAAATGCTAACGATCCAAACAGATCTGCCACCCCCGTCCAACCTGCCGTCGCTACTTTCACTGGTGCTGCCAATGCCAACACAGGATCTTTCGCCCTTGCAGGTCTCGCTGCTGCCGCCGTTTTGGTTATGGCATAAGCGAGGGTTATCTTTTACGAAGGGCTTTTGAACATTTTTCTGTTACGATCCACATGGCCATTGCATTTGCAGGAACAGCAAAGAAGTCCTGCTTGATACCAAGGAACAAAGCAGCATGTCTGGGGAGGTTGTCTATGTGAAGGAGAGCAGCGAGTGTTTCTGTAATTAGTTGCAAGTGTGCATGGGTTAGTTATTTGCATGATTGAAGATGGTCCCTTCTTCGCACATTATTTTTGCACGCAGCAAGGAGGTGCTGGCTTGACCACTGTAGCCAGCATTGCGTAATACCTGTTTACCGGAAGATCTCTTTGGATTGTGTTTTCTTGTCGTCGATCATCTGTCCTGTTTTGGGACTGTGCCGTCTGCTGTAACCCGTGCCGTGAACTTTGTGTGAAGACCGAGAATCAGGGGGAAGGAGAAGTGGAGGTGGCGGGCACGAAGAGGTGGATGGATGTCTGGGAGATTGGATGTGGCCGAAATTAGCATGTCGCAAGACGCCACTCGGTCCTCCTTGACTCGCACGCACGCTACCTCGTATATACCCAGCTCGCCAGGTACCGAGTCTTCTTGGATTCTCACACCTTCCTTCTTCGATGAGGAGTTGAAACACCATGGTTAGAGGGCTTGGCATTACTCATAAACAACAGCAACGCTGCTTTTCCATTGGGGAGGGAAGATTGAGCGCCGCTTGGGACGGCACTGTGATGCCGCATGCGAAATTGGCACCAGCAATCTCGCCTGGATCGTGTGTCTTTGGGCAGGTTCGCACGTGGCAATCTCGTGATGCTCGCATTTCTCTTCCCCCAGGAAAAGGTGTTGATCAGTGGTTGTGTTCAAATCTGTGGGGAAGGTTCTGCACAGAGGACAACGGCTGATTCTCGAACTAGACCATCTCGATTAATTTCCCACCCCGAACATCTTCCCGTGGACACTGGACAGGTATATGGTTGGCCCTCTCCTCGTTTCAGCCGCTTCACCCTACGAGTACAAGCACTTTCCATCATGAGAGATCCAACATCTGTTGATGGGAGGACAGATGTAACCCAAGCACGGGCCGATGCCCCTGGGACGGGCCCCGGGCATCACACACTTCAAATATGATACAAGATCCCCCTTGTGGACATCATCGACATCCCACTGGGGAAACGCAAGATTGATCGTGTGCGCACGATCATCGACGGTGTGTTTTCATTCTGCATGGCGGCTCGCGCTGAGCCAGATGGAGAGTTACTTTGCGCTGCTGACTCCTGACGCGCCTGAGGCATTATTCCATCGAGGCTCCAAGGGCCCCCAGCCTAAGACGTTTGCCAGCTTGGACCCCAAAAACAGCCATTTTGATCGCCAGGCTTGGGGCTAGTGAGGCTGGGCGGGTGGCCATGTGAAGGCTTGAGAGGCTTACTCCGCCCCCAGCTTGTCAGCTCTAAACTTGTTAGGGGCAATCTTTGCAACGGCTTCATCTGCGAAGGAAGCCTTTCGTTTTCTTTTCTATTACAACCTGATCAGAAGGAACACTGGATCGCGGAGAGCCTCCCGCCCATTACCGCGACCGGCGTGCAGCAATCTTCCTTTTGGACTTTTACTGTTGCCGTCACATGCTGATAAATGTTCGCTACCAAGGTGGGCTATTGAGAGATCGTGAGCTCATGGGATTGGGAGTAGAAGGGCATTGCTGCACAGCCAGGAGAAACTTTGCTTCCCTTAGCCCGCCTCGCTGCCACAGTGCTACTATGTATTCTTCACTGCGGTCGCGACATGCTGGCCCCTTCTGCTATGATTATTCTGACGCTTACCGCTTACTGACAGTCGCTGCCCGCACCATTTACTATCAATGGACAGATCCAGTGTTGGCGCGGACTCTGGTGTAAGTCTGACAGTTTCCAGGTCGCCGATTACGAAACGATGAGGGTTGTCGAAAGTTGCCCTTTCGGCCCATCAAACAGTTAAACTCATATGTCGCCCTTCGCCATGGCCTCACGGAAGCCGCGTCTATCTTCACCCTTCGACGAGCGGCCCGGCTGGTGGCCAATATCTTCTCGTCGTCTGCTTTTAAATGATCTGCCCCGAGGGTCACCGGATGCCGCCAGAGGGAACTTGAAAGATCATTGTCGTCCTTTGAGATTTCTTTCACTCTTTCGGGCAGCCTGATAAGTCAATGATCGTGGTTTCTACCTGTCTTTAGGACTCGATTGGCCATGATGACTTCATCAAACAACAATGTCTTCAGTCAAGTCCGTTCAAAGCTGCGGCAATCTCGCTCCAGCATGATGCTGACAGGCTCGACACATACTCAACTCGAGCAGACCAATTGGGAAAATGTTCCGGTGGCATTTCGCCCAGTTGAGAGAGCAGAGGTTCGATATGTACATGGTTACTATTTGGATCGACCACTTCCTGGACCCCCTCCACGCCCGCGAACAACATCTCCTCCAGCCCTCGAGCCTCGGGCAGTATTGGATATTAGCCACCTCAGAAGTCCTACACCTCGCACACACCGCAGCAGGTCGGCTGAAATGGCGCAAAGGGAATGGACAGGATTTGATGGCCATGAGTCGAGCTTCCAAAACAAGAGGGCAAGTGTCAATATTGCCATTGCCCTGCCGCCAGACCATCTCGATCCTCCTCCACCGTACTCTCGCTACCCTTCTCCGCCATCCACACATTCTGATCCTTGGTTGGGTCCGCAACCTCCTCGCGTCCACGAACAGCCGTTCATAAAACCCTACAACCCAATCGATTATGTCCGTCAGCCGAGTCAGGTTACGAGACGGCCACCTGAGGAGGTACCCATCATAGCTGCTCCGCAGCCGCCCACTCCGGTATCCCCCCTTAATGCCCTGGATTTGCAATACCTGGCTATGAGACACCCGCCAGCCGCCGATGGCAATGTTACCATCGACGGTCTTCTGGATCATCCTATGCTGCAACAGAGGTGATTCGCTAGACTCTGACGTCGTGGCAAGGGGTTTTGGAGGGGCTGGGCGGGGCGAGGCTAGTTTTGACTGAAAAAGCAGACCCAAGTCTAGCCCACCACAGAGGAGGATATCCGCACGGACATGCGTGCTCGGACCATGGCCCATCCGGGTCCCTGCTATACATCCCCGCGTGCATGTCTTGGGAAGGCAGGAGGAGGCACACTATTCCCTGCCACGAAAGTCGCGGTCTTGTGGAATGCAACGCGCAAGGAGAACCCCCTTCGAACCACGATTGTGGGATGAGTTACGTGGTATCATTGCTTTATATGGTGCTCTTCGCCACAGGCAAGTTCGATTTCAATCACTACTTTCGCTCTTTACTTTTTACTCAAACACTCCTTTGACTTTCCACGTGTACTATCCGTTGCCGCTGCCATCCCGGCAAGACATTCTTTCCACAATCGCGTGACAGAGATTCACTCATTAGCTATTTCAAATGGCGCCGATTCTTTCCATCGGCGCAATTGCCGACATCAGTACTTTCAGTGCTCCATCTCGACAGCTTGTCTCTCGCGCTCTACCCTCCGAATCCCTCGTATCCGCAATTATCGTCCTTTCGGTGATCTCAACGCTTCTGCTCGGCAGCATGGTCTTCGTGTTGGCCAGAATCTGGAAACAAGTGGTGGCCAAGAGAATTAGTTCAGTACCATCCCAAGCACCCAAGAACGAAAGCGGAATTTCTGAGCGGAAGCAAAGTGACTGGGCCAGAAAGAATAGCAACGTGCTCTGGTCCATGTATATCGAAGAGGACGATCTGAAAGCTCAATTCGCCGTCTCACCCAAGTCGAGGCTATTCTCAATTGGATCTGTCTCCACCGTTGATCAGGGAAGGTGTCCGCTGGAGCGGCGCCATTCGGATAGCAATCCATTGGGCCAGCACAGGATTGCGGATGACAAGAATCCCAAGACGGCGGCGTCAACTACCGACCTTCGCAGTCGAACTCCATTTGAACACCAGACAACCCCAACCAAGAATACCGCTCGTGCGCGGGCGCTGTCTCAACCTAGCAACCACAAATACAGCACTTCCATCGAGGAACTGGCGAAGCGCAAACAAAGTGTACCCGCACGGATCGATGAAGAGGTCTTTGGGGGCTACGAGTACTATGGAAGCCCATGAGTGCGAAAGTTGGAATGTTTCTGCCAATGTCTGGGCGCGGTGGTTGACTAGAGGTTTATCTCGGGACTATTCCTCATCCACGACACTCACCATTTCTACATGACAGTCTTTTTTAGAACAATACCGATTCTGCTCCACTTTGCAATTCATCGTATCCATGCTTCGGCGGCGTCTCGGATCACCTCATCGAACGTCGGGTCACGTGTGGCGGTCCCTGAGAAAATGCGTTAAGGTCCTCAAAATTCATTCCTCATCTCTATTCGTCACCTCACTCGATGCCTCTACACAAAACATTTGACTCTAGACCATGTGTACCTCGCAGGAATCCCTTGCGCCAATGATGCTGAGGCATTGGCCTGCATGGGACCCCATTGCTCAGCCCAGGATGGAGGACCATGTGTATTTGTGTGTGCGACGCTCGTGTCTGGGATCCAATGCTGTGAGCTTCAAGATGCCGATGACGAGATGGCGAGATGACAGATCCTCTTCTATATTGTGATCTGCTGCTCCCAAGAGATAAGTTTGCCTTCACCTGCTCCTTCCCGTCCAAATATCAAGGTTGTTTGCCAGTTTCACTTTCCCGTCACTGTGTGGAAAGAAGCTCCACAGCTTACATTTTTGATACTTCAAATTGTGAACCCGCCAGCCTCTCACCTTGACATTCTTGTGCTCATCTTCCCGCTGTATTCTCTGTTCCGTCAAGAAGTCTTCAGAAATGCTACTCAACGCCTCACACAAGCTCAGCTTTAGCGGCCTCCCCCCGGATCTGCTCGATGCCTATGTACGGTACAAGAAAAGCACGCGTGCTCTTCTGACCTGGTTCCTCCAGCACAGCCCAACGCCAGACAAGCCAGTCAAGAGCTTGACCATCAAGGACCTCGAGTCTCTAGCTCAGGTGGCGTCCAAGAAGATACGTTCTCTGCCCGATGTGGTGCACTTCTACTTCCGCGAGACGATTTCAGATCGCAAGAAATTCAGCAAATATTACAGATCCCAAGTCGGTGAATCTTCTGACGATGTCGAAACGATCAATCACGAACACTTCACTGAAACGCAAGTCGTGAATTGATGGCGTGTCGACCTCCTGCTGACTTCATCCGCAGTCTCACCAAAATCTACAATGATCTGTGCGATTGTTGTGGTGACCCCAAGCCTCGGAACCCACCACAGCGCAAATCGCCTTCGACATCTCCCGTCTGTCAGCCACTTCGTCCGGTCAATCTTTACGAAGGCCTGACCGTCGAAGATGTCCAAGACCACGAAGGACAAACCCCTGGTGGGAAGGGGCCTTCAGGGCAGTCTAAGCCCATTTCATCGCCACCCTCCGCATCTGAGGGCCAAGACCTAGACATTTGTCTTGCAGATGATGATCTGGGCAACGCTCTCGAACTGGCAGCCGTCGCACAGGTAGGGCAACCGTGAATTGTATGAGCGTCTCGCTAACGAGACTAGCAAATTCACGACATCTCGAGGTCGGTCGAACAATATTGGAGACTTGTTGGAGAGGGTACTCTGTCTTTGGCATCCGCATCTTTCATCACCAATGTCGCTTTTGCGTTGCTGCGCCAGGTCGTCAGTGGTTTGCTCCAACACGACGAAGACTTTAGCCTGGCAGACCTCCGTGATTTGTGTTCTTCCAAGCGTGCGGTAGGTCAAAGTGAAGGTGGTGCGGAGGACCCGACGCGCACAACGCAAGCCCTGCTGGATCGACTAGGGCAAATTGAACAAAACCTATCAGATGTCTCGAACGGTAAATTGCCTGTGGTTAACACATCTTGCGCCAGCTGTGGCCATAAAGAGGCTCAAGAAGCCCAGCGGAGGGTCATCAAAGAGGATGCCGGCAGCCAATACCTCTCACCAGCCATTATAGAGAAGCTTGTCCTTTTCATGAACAACAAAGCAACAGAAATCGAGGTCATCAAGACCGGGACACCAGTCTATTGGGATGTGTGCTGCTCCATTTCGAATTCGAAGAATACTCAACAGTCTTGGTTGGCTGTTCTGGGAATGAATCTCCTGGTCCAAAGCACTCAAAGCTTTCTTCGATCCATTCCACAGCCACAAATGGCCTCACAAGGTCGTATCGTCGCGTTAAAGCTTGCACACCAAGCTCGCTTTCATCTCACCACGATCTTGAAGAACAAAGGTGCCTTTCCCTGCCGATGTCCTCAAACCCTTGCCTGTCACCTGCATGATTTGGAAAGTCAGCTGCATGGGTATGCGAGCTACAATTGCTGGGACCTTGTTTTTCAATCGCCATGGGTCGCCGGCAATCATGCCCTCGAAATGGTAGATCTGTGCCACTACTATGGGTTGCACCTGCTCAAATATCGGCATTACGTGGGCGCGGTGCTGCATTCTTACAACGTTCTCAGGCAACTGGGCGGGCTAGAGGAAATCCCGATCCTGGAAAGTCTATGCGTTCAATTTGGCGAAGTCATGTTTCCTGCGAATAAGGCGCCAAAGTCCAACTTTCGCACATGTTGGGCGAGACACGTGGGCGCCAGGTTGAAATTCGAACAGGGTCACAAGGGCAGGAACCGGCATGACAACTGGTGCCTTGCTATCCCGGCTCATGCGGCCAAGGCTGCAGCTGGATTCGATATTCCCACTCACCACCACAAGCACATGACGGGCTGTGTGTTGTTCCGCTACAAGCACCAGAACTACTACATCAGTGATGCTCAAATACAGGCGCTTAATCCCCCCATTGTGCGTAGTCGCCAAGGTCGCGGAGAGTGGTCAACAACGAGGATGTGCAAGGCAGATGTGCAGATCGTTGAAGCTGCAGGCCAAAATCCAAAGCTATTGCCGCTGGCGCTGGCGACGCATCGATTAATCACCACGGGTAACTGCGGGCTCCTTCCTATGGCCCGGGTGAACCTCATTGCACTGTTTGAGCGATGTCTCAGCGTGGTCTCCCAGTTGTCGGACAAGATGCATTCTGACAAGGAGGCTGAGAAGGGGATCAACTGCATCTGTTTCTGCAGTGAGATTTTCAGCGCCGCAGATCGTATTGTTAAAGGCAGACGAATGGGGAAGCTCGAGGCGTGGAATGAAAACGAACGCAAGCTCATTGAGGACACGAAAGAAGCAATTCAAAAAACATTTGGCTCTCTTACAAAAGAAGACCTGTTGTGGAGTATCTGAGGCAGCGTGGCAGGCCCGATCAGCCTCAATTTGTCGGCAGCTGGTGATGCAGGTGCCACGAGCTGGAAGGGCTACTCAGAAACGCCCGTCTTGCTGTCGTTCGGAAGCGGTCTCTACTTTTGGGTTTCGAAAGGTTCAATGTGGTAGGGGGAGAGTATTGGAGGGAAAGCTGGAAAGTTTTGTTGCAGGGTGGTCGTTGTGAAACCAAAATTATGATGGATGGTTTATCATTGCCCCGTAAAGTCTGCCTCGCTTGGTGATCAGGTAGTCACCCTTCCACAGACTTTAAACCCATATCGTCTGTCGACATGACAGCCGAATTGAACTTGTCCGAGGTAGGCAGTTCAATGTGAAGGTTGTTCACTGTAGCAATGCCCATGTTGACCTCATCCGCGTGCAGTTCAAGGACGTGGCCGCCAATCTTCTTGTCCTTGTCAATGAAGTGCATATGCTCGCCGGCGACGAAGAAGCCCTGCCACGCCGCCGGCGAGCGGAATCCCACAATGGTGCCCTCGACGTTTTGATATTCTGCGACAAACTGCTTCTTCCCCAGCTCGCTGAGGGGCTGGCCGTCGTACTCCTGGCCCTTGACCGTGCGACACTTTATCCGGTCGAACACGCCCTGGATCCGGTACGACATGAACAGGTTACTCGCGTGGTCGTTGAACTTTTCCAGCACTTTGTCGATCGCGTCCTTATCCTCGAGACGGGTCGTCAGGGTCCGCTGCGAGCGGAAATGCGTCGCCGCCGCGTAGGGGATCTGGTCCGTGGGTGAGGCCACGCGGATCTGACCCTCGGCTTGCAGCTGGTACACGGTGCCGTCGAGCAGGAGCAGTTCGCCGTCCATGCGCACGAAGGTGCCCAGGCCCTGGTTTCCTTTTTCTAGGAGTTGCGAGACGGTGATGCCGCTGTCTGAGACGCCGGACATTAATGCACTAAATAGACGTTCGTTTGTTTGTTTAGCGGTAATAGCCAAAAAGACCAGGGCGGGTGGGTTTGTAGGAGACACAGCCAATATTCAAGTCGAGGAAAACCATTGCGTTCGTGGGGGGGAAGCAAGGGGAGGAAACAGAAACACACTCACTTGACCAGGGAGTATTGGTAGATCTCGTTGATGGCCATCTTTTTTTTGTCACAAGTTGGAAAATCTTCTCAGATCGCCGTTGGGTGGGATTGCTGGGGATATGCCACTGTGATTTTTGTTCTCTCTTCTACTCTTTTTGAGTGGCCTTCGCTCGTCAAGTCCTGCCACCGCGGACTTTTTCGCGTTTCTCTGTTCCTTGGATCTTGCCGTGGCCTTTTCTTTCCCCTTCCTCTTTTCCCCGTTAGTTTAATTCACTGTTTTATTAAAGAGTTTGATGGCGTAAGTCGTCGGACAATCATCAAGCTCCCCGAGAGTACCTGGTAGCAGCGAGGTCGAGATAATACCGTGAGGAACGGTGTGACGTCTGGTCAGCGAAACGATTCGCCCTGAATCGCGGAATACGACGCCTGCGATGGCTCTCGCTGTACCGGAGTGGAAAACGGGGATGGCAGCCCCAAGGAATAACCGGAAGCCCGATTACATCATCCATTCATCGCAATTGGCAATGGACGAGGCTGTTGTTCTTCCTTTAACCGGAGGAGGGTGTTTAGATAGATAGAAGAACTTCCGTATATGTCTGTGTGGGAGTGTGTGACCGAGTGAGTTATATATATTTTCAGTAATATTGTTCACGTCCATATCAGTTTGTCCTGTCTCCGGACCATCCATCCTCCTTCCTTCTCCCCCCAAAGCCTTTGCTGCTCTACAAGTTCCATCTGCGCCCACCATGAGCAGCGACGACACCGTTGCCCAAATCATCGTCAACAGCCTGTACAATGCCGGCGTGCGCCTGGTGTTTGGGGTTCCCGGGGCCAAGATCGACGCCATCTTCGACTGCCTGATGGACCACCCGGAGATCAAGCTCGTCGTGGCGCGGCACGAGCAAAACGCCGCGTTCATGGCCGCCGCCGTGGGTCGCATCACGGGCATCCCGGGGGTGTGCATCGGCACCAGCGGTCCCGGGGCGTCGAACCTCGCGACGGGGCTCGTGACGGCGACGACGGAAAACGACCCCGTGGTGGCCCTGGTGGGCTCGGTTCCGCGGCACATGAACCTCAAGCGCACGCACCAGAGCATGCGCGCGCTCGACATCCTGGGCCCGACGGCGAAGGCGGCCGTGGGCATCGACGTCGAGGACCAGGCCGCCGAGGTGCTGGTCAACGCGTTCCGCACCGCCAACGCCGCGCCCAAGGGCGCCGCCGTCATCTCGATCCCGCAGGACGTCGCGAGGAACAAGTCGACCATCCTGCCCTTTCCCAGCGCCGCGTTCGTGCCGCCTCTGTACGGCCCCGCGGCGCTGCCGAAGCTCGACCAGGTCGTGCGGATGATCGAGGGCGCCAAGTTGCCCGTGCTGTTTCTGGGCATGAGGGCGAGTAGTCCGCGCGTGGTCGGGGCGGTGCGACGCCTGCTCTCGAAATTCCCGCTGCCGACAATCGAGACCTTCCAGGCCGCCGGCGCCGTGCCCAGGGAGCTGGTGCACCTGTTCTACGGCCGCGTGGGCCTGTTCCGGAACCAGGTCGGCGACAAGCTCCTCTCGCGCTCGGACCTGGTGCTCGCCGTGGGCTACGACCCCGTCGAGTACGACGCCAATCTGTGGAACCCGCACGGCGCCGCCAACATCGTGCACATCGACTTCACCGCCTGCGACTACGGCACCTACTACCACCCAGTCCAAGAGCTGTTGGGTTCCGTCGTCGAGAACATCTCGTACCTGGCCGACCACCTCTCCCGCATCTCCGAACCCTCTACCATCTCGCAACTCTGTCAGGGTCTGAGCGACGAGTATACCCTGTGGCAGGAGAGGCCCGAGGCGAAAGGCTCATCGAACCCGGCGGGGCTGGTCCATCCGCTGCATTTCATCACCACCTTGCAGCGGATGGTGGACAAGGATACTACTGTCTGTGTGGATGTGGGTTCTGTGTAAGTTTTGGTCCCTCCTTCGCGATCTGGATTCGGTCTTCTCGTCTCTCAGTGTGCTCCCAAAGGGTGTCGGGGAAGGGAGAGGAGGGAGACAAGCCGTGGCTCTACACTCCATTAAAGATACCGACCCCTTCCTCTAACGTCCCTTTGTTCTTGTGCAGGTACATCTACTTTATGCGATTCTTCTTCGCCTACGAGCCGCGCCGGCTGCTGTGGTAAGTCCCCCTCCCTCTCAAAATGAAAAAAGATCCACAACCAAAAATGATATCCCATATCCATCATAATGACGAAAATGACAACTGCAGTTCCGACGGCCAACAAACCCTCGGCGTCGCGCTCCCCTGGGCCATCGCGGCCTCCCTGACCCAAACCCCAACGCCCTGCTCTGAGAAAGTAATCTCCGTCTCCGGCGACGGCGGCTTCATGTTCTCGGCCCAGGAACTCTCCACGGCCGTCCAACAAGGGTGCGACATCACGCACGTCATCTGGAACGACCACGCCTACAACATGGTCGAGTTCCAGGAGGTGATGAAGTACGGGCGCGCCAGCGGCGTCAAGCTCGGCGGCGTGGACTTTGTGGCATTCGCGGCGAGTTTTGGCGCCAAGGGGTTCCGTGTCGAGAGGGCCGATCAGCTTGAGCGCACGCTCGGGGAGGCGCTGGCGTATAAGGGCGTGAGTATTGTGGATGTGCAGATTGATTATTCGGGGAATATCGAGTTGGCCAAGAATGTGATTGCGGATGAGTGGAATTGAGATATCCAGTTCAAGGTCGGATGGAAATCCCTGGTCTTTCCTTCCGTTCTCAGGATCTGGGGAATTTTGGGGGCTGATTTGCATGGCTGACCGTCTGATGACTGACGAGGACTCACTGGTTCACTCTGACGAGATGGGATGGGATGGGTTACATGAGTACGGGTATAATATGGAAAGTCCCGTCAAAACTGATAGAGACAGACACGAGACAAACTAAAAGTATGACACGAAGCAACGATTTTATAATGGAAAACAATACTCTGTGGGCCTGGCACCAGCTGCTGAAGATGGGCGTGCTCTCTACCAACCCCTTTCTCTGTTCTCCCCTCGAGGTAAATACACTTCCGTCTCAGGGATGAAGCCCTCTGTTGCCCAAACTTTTAAGCTGTTATACCAACCACCAAAACCAGCGCCGCAGATACCCTGGACAGAAAATCACACAGCTGCCTGACTACCTCATTTGCCCCCTCTCCCTCTCTGGCGCTGCAACTGCCTGTACACCATGGCCGTTCCATCTGGCGTCATTAGAAACTCCGTCCTCCACCCGACAACGTAGTCCTCTCCAGGTCCATCATCCAGTCTCGCACTGTTGTCCTCCTCTTCCGCAGGGTCTAAATCTTTGGGGTCCAAGTCCGCAGGCACAGGAGCAACAGCGGAGAATTGTGATGCAACGCCCACAAGATCTTCAGCCACCTCATCAGGCGCAACCGGTCCTTGCTGGGCCACCGTCGGTGTTTGATGCGCAGTCGTTTGTCGGTTCTTGGTACCAGTCTTGCCACGAGCCTTGTTGACACGGACGAGGATTTCGTCGAGGGCGGCTTTCTCAAAGAAGCCCAGACCCACCAGATCGTAGCGAACGTGGAGAGCAAAGATGAGTTCCTGCATGTTGATGTCTTGGCTTGTCTCGTAGAACTCTCCAGTCAGGGCCTCGAGCTCCGAGCGGGCTGCATCTGAGTTGTTGAGGGCTGCCGGAGGGACATGTCGGAGGAAATCCAGGACGTAGGATCGGAAGGCATCGTCTGGCAAGGTTGCGGTGGTGCTTGACATTTCGGCGTAGATCTCCTCTTTCCCCTTGACGTAGAGTGGTCTAGTGGATCGCCTGAAGCAAAGGTGCTTGAGGTCGCCAGAGACGAGTCAGATTCGCCCTGAAACGTGCTACGTTAACATGACATGTCCAAAAGAGTTGGCGGGAGTCTCTCGTACCGATATCTCTTGATCCTATATTCCTGAGACGTCGTCGAAGCCGTCGAGAAGCAGACCGAGTAGAGCGTCGACAAGCAGAAGGTGCGAAGTCGCAGACACGACTTGGGTGGCTGAGGCTGAAAGTACTCTCAGCTTCGCGTTACATGCTGAAAGCAGTGATAAAATCGTGGAGGCAATCCCATTTTTCGTGAGGCTCTGCCGAAATTTGCATAAGACCACGATGGTCAGCACCAGGAAGGCTTTCCCTCGCTTCTGTTGAGGCCCATGCCTGCGCCTTCCTCAGTCATTCAGAGGCATATGGCATGATCAAGTGAAAGAAAATGCTTTGGAGAGGCTCCTTCCACATCAGCAACACCTTAAGACACAACAGAGGTGAGTAACAGAGACAAATGCAATTCCATGGTGATCTCCTCCAGTCTTCCTTGTAGCGCAGCTTTAGAGGCCGCCAGATAAGATTCTATTTCGGCCACTGTATAGACGAGCCGGCCTGAAGGCGCTTTTTGGTGCCTTCAGCTGCAGAGTCGGTTCCGCGAAGCATGACACTTGTTTTTTATTTCATGCATCATCGCCTTCATCATAACCATTCGAAACCACTGTGAACCGCACATAACGAGACCGATCAGGAGAGATGATTACTTCGATATCAGGCCAGATCCCGAGTGGCTTGTGACGGGCATCAGAATCCAACTGCGAATCCATGCTGTCATCCTGAAAGTCAGACTGACGGTCATATTGAGGGTCAAACTTGACAGGAACAAAAACAGTTACTTTGTCAGGACATGACAAGTCAACCATATTGGCATGACCGGGATGGTGATACTGGTGGGTTTCGTCACTGGTCGAATACCAAAGAGCAGCATACATCATCCGAAACTGCCTGGACATTATCTTGGCAAGCTGGTGTTCTTCGCCTGTAGGTTTCTGGTCATTGATTCCCAAGATAAATTGGCGAACCAACCCGTACCATTGGCGCAACAGCTTGTGGAGCTGGCGAAAGCCAGAACAGCGACTGGTCCATTCGCTGTGGCGAAGTGCATACGAGAACCGCCAGCGGAGGATTTCAAAGAACTTCCGTTGCATTTGGCCGGTATTGTGGAATGTCTCCGGGAGATGTGGTACGCTCTGGTCAAAGGAAATGGTGGGCTCCGTGCCGGGAAGAAAGATGGGAGTTCTGAAGATGGAAACCAGTGTCTCGACCTGCGTAGCAATTGAATAGGTTGCCCTGGTGGCCGGAGTCCACTTGGTATGAGGATCATTCATGATGCGAAATGCCGCGGCGAGATGCGACAAGCCTGCATGAGACCTAATATGTGGATCCAGATGCTCGTAAACGGCGATCAAGACGCAACACAGGAGCAACGTATCCACACAAATCACGTCTTTTTCTCGGTTGAGCCAGGATAAAGCTTGCAGATACTGTTCAGATGCAAAGGAGGGCTCTGAAACCCAGTCACACGTGCTCCTATACCTTCCAGCAAGGGCAACCGCAAGGTGACGAGCCGCCGGTATCGACGTTGCACACTGTCGAACATGACGAAACCAAAAGTCCTGGGCGCTAGTGGCAAATGTCCATTCTGCCATGGCGGGCGTCATTACTTCACGGAAGTATTGAAAAGCCCAGCGGTCGTTAGCCGGGCATTGTTCTGTTGATATAGCCCTTGGGGCGTGCGCAGAATCGGGAAAGGTCTCTGATGACCTCTTCCCGGAAGGTTCAAAAATCCAGACTCTGCGAACAACATAGCCGCCACAGTGACGACCGCTCCGCTTGCATCTCAGACAATTTGGCTTCTCCTCGTCGCACTTTATGTGTCTTTGTTTGCAGGTGAGACAGCCAGTAACGACTTTGGAATGATGTGCTCGCTTGTTGGAACAATGTTTGTCATTGTTGCTCGGCAGACCTGATGGGTTGGGTTGCTGTATCGTGGTCATTGTGATGATGAGGGCGCAAGTTTCGGGCCTTGCGCTGGGAATTTGTGCTCAAGGATTTGGTGTCTCCCAATGTTCAAGCATCGACATTTGTATCTCATTGCCATGACCGGCGCTTACCAGCTGAAAGTCCTTATAGAGGCAGCATTATCCATCAAGAAATTCTCCTTAGGCTAGTATGGGAATCTAGGTGGTAAACCTGCCCCTTGTAGACTCGACGTGGCTTACAAGCAGGACGCAAATCGCCGGATGGGAGGCCTGAGCGACCTTGCGGAATGAGATTGGATCTCCAAAGACTGCAAACCTTGGGGCTGCTTTGCCGTCAAGACCTCTAAACGAGCGATTCGCGCCAATGCCCTTCCGGATGGAACGCTGCTGAACTTCTTCATGGGCCTCTCCAGAGAGTGCAGTGGGTGTTGACCTGACCGCCCGTGGTGGGGGATTTCAGGCGTGCTACCGACCAGGTTGAATAGAGTGGTGGTCGCGGCAAGTCACACAGGGGCTTAGGGATCCTCGATTGGCCTTTTCGGCGAGATTCCGGCACCCTGAGAGCCTCATGCGAATACGGGGGGATGTTCAGGCCTTAATGGATGGTCTTTGCTCACACAACCATGTTTAGGGCACCCGTCCAGCCGTCTCACCGGGTTTGTGTGGCTCGCCTGGGACTGTGGGGACTGCGATCATTAGCGAAGGGTTGCGCACATGGATGCTTTCTTATTGAGTATGGGCATGGAAGCCAATCGAGCTAGGTGAGCCTTTCGCCCATTAACAAAGAAGTTCCCGGGAGGTTGGCAGAAAGACAGCACCCGGAGAAACGCGATTCGCCAGTGCACGGGCCGGAACTTTGCACCGGGCGATTTCTCACGGCACACAGGCGTCCCATGTTCAGATCGATGAAGGACGAGCATGAGTTACATGGGATGATCCAGATGACGAGCAGGAAAACACTACGAGGCCCCAGTAAGGAGAAGAAAAGTGCCCAGCCTCGTGCGACGCGAGCCTATCAGGGTTTAGGCCAGCCTCGCCATCACGCCTGAGCTTGTTGCAACCGACCAACAGCTTCGAGCACTCATCTCAAATCCCTCATCTGGTCCTTTCGTAGTCATGTCGGACAATATCCTGATCCCAGTCCCGCATTTCCATGTCGAGCTCGCCGCCCTCGATGCTCTACATCCGTAGGTCTCACCAAAACCCACGATCATGACCGTGTTGCGGGACCTTCGAAAACTCCGACCCTCCGCTGGCCAACTTGTTAAATGCTAATGGCAGACCAGGGTTCACTACAGCCGCCGCCTTCTCATCTTTCGCTGTGCGTCACTTTCTCAGCGGGATGCTCAGCTGGCCGCCTTGAAGGTTGGCTTACAAGCCCTTGGCTTGCGGTGTGCTATCTTGGGTGGCATCGTCACTCCTCTACAACCTGCAGAGCTCAATGGGACCAATTCCAGTCCGGACTGGCGCACGATCCGCCCTGACCGTGGCATTGAACTGGTGGTGAAAGACCTCAGCGAGGAATTGCCTTGTTTCGAGGAGCTTCAAGCGTCCGGGTTTCCGATCACTCGACTCACCTATGACCTGCTTGTGCCTGTGCCTCAGGACATTGGCAATGACAGGCCTTACGCTGCCTGCAAGATCCAGTTCAGCACAATCAAAGGCGGTGCTATCCTCACGTGGGCAATGTCACACTGTGTGGCTGACGGCAGCGGGAACAACGAGCTGATGCGCGTCCTGAGTGAGGCTACGAAGCTCGCACAAGGGTGCGCTACGGACGACGTGCTCGCACAGGCTGCCGCCTCGACGCAGATGGGGTTGGATCGGAGAATCATGCGTGGCATGTCGAGCGAGATTCCATTCAGGATAGAAGATCATCCGGGATATATGGCCAACCCGCCAAACCTGCCACCCAGCCATCCTTTCGAGGCCACGTCGGCCGAGGTGTCTGTGCTGTTCTACATCCCCGCAACTCGTGTAGCGCAGCTCAAAGCCGATGCCACACAGCCGGGCGCACCACCGATTTCGACACACGATGCAATATGCGCCCTGATATGGCGGAGTCTCATCCTGATACGCAGCCAACGTCCCGCCGGAGCTCGGAACGTCCCCGCATCCACGATAACCAACCTATTCATGCCCTCGGATGCCCGCCGCCACCTGGATCTCCCGCCGTCATACGTCGGCAACGCCGTCTACCAACTCTCCGTCTCACTCGAGCTCGGCACCCTCCTCGCCCCGCGTTCCGGGCTGCAGGAAGCTGCCAGCGCGGTCCGTGGCGCTATCACAGCCGTCACTCCTCCTCTCGTCCGCAGTGTCATCGCCGAAACGAACGAGAGATGGGTGGATTGGGCATTTCTGAGCAGTTACACGTCGACCGGAGTGGCCATGGGCACAGACTGGACGAGCTCGGCGCTCTATCAACAGGATTGGGGCACCGCATTCGGTGGAGCCCCAGTGAGGTACAGATATCCCAGCGAGCCCGGGGTGAATTGCATCATGCCCAAATTGCCAGACGGCGCTGCAGAGGTGATAGTGAGTGTAATGGAAGGCGAAGTGGACAGGTTAAGCAGCGAGGAATGTTTTGGGAAGTACATCGAGCAGCCCCTCAAGAGTTGATTGCATCTAGCTGGGGGAATATCAGCTTGTCATCCACGGAAACGCTCTTCTCGGAGAACCACGCTCCGGCAGAGATCGCTTTTTGGCTCAAGGCAGGGGAGAATGTTGGAGTTCCAAAATCCTCTTGAGACGTCTCTAGCAGGCCTCAGTCTCTGACAGAACAAGATGGATTACAATCACCACCAGGACCATGTTTGCCATGGGAGCAACCGAAAGAAGATTGAAGGGCGAGTACGCCAGAACGCTGAATGCCACTGGTTAGGTAAGACTCTCTCCGTTGGGTCCTCAAGCCAACCTGGCACCTGCTTCGTGGCGCTTGCCGATATCAAGTTAGCAATGCATAGCATGGAACGGAGTAACGATGAAGCACAAGAAAACTTGATCGTGTGAAGCCAAGGGGCTTGCCCCTGGCAAGAAGATGCCATCAATTCAAGCTCATATGCACTCTCTTTCGGCAACATGATAGCCGTGCTCATTCGCAATCGCCGGACGCCAGCTCGCTAAATGCATCACTGTTCATTCATGACACGCCGTAAACAATGCCCCTTCACCATCTCAATGCTATCATATCCCCGATCAGTCCAACCGACTCCTAGGAAACATGCTGCTGGACAGCCTCTTTCGGGATGACGCCCTGCGCCACAAAGATGTCAATGAGGCCCTGCAATGGCTCCATGTCCTTCTTGCTGATCAGGTCGTAGTACATTGCGACCGTGCAGAAGTGGACGAAGCAGCTGTTCAATTCTGCGTGACGACCAATGTGCCAGAATGGATCGGTAAAGTGACAATGATAGAGGTGCGCATAGCAGCGGAACATTTGCTTGATAATCGCCTTGACGTCCGCATGGAAGTGTTGAGGGAAGCCTGATGACTTTCCGGTCCATTCGTCTTGAGCACCCACGAGAGTGGTTAAGGGGAGGTTGGTAGGGGGCGCAGCAATTGGCGTGGTGGCCGAGGGTGTGGCAGCGCCAGTGTCTCCGGACATGTACGAGGTTTGGTCAACAGTCGGTGGAGGTGCGGTAGGGAAGGTCTTCTCATCGTGGATTTTGCCAACGATCCAGCGTTGAACCCGGACGATGTACTGAGGTGCGGGGATCTTGGCTGGTCGGCCATTTTCGAGCCAGGTGTAAGTGAGACTAGGAAGAGTCAATTGATGAAAATTCGCTGCTTGAAGGTCGCTCAAACATACCGCCCAGCAGACATTGTAGGACATTGCTGCTCATTGCAGAGTGGCAATCCGGTGTTGGTGTCAACCTCCTGGATGACTTGGATCATGCCGGTGAGGAGTCGGTTCATCTCGACCACTGTGCGAAATGAGCTTCGCTTCACCAAATTTGTAAGACTGCATGTCAACTCACATTGATGGGCTAGCCATTCTCCAAGCTCGACATTCTTCGGCTGTGCAGCGAGTGTGAGGAAGTTCCCCTTGACCGAGCACTTGGCATATTTCTCATTCAGGAATTTCTTGGGCTCTTGTTCGACATAACCACTTTGCTCACTGAATGTGGATGAGATGGAGGGCGAATTGGTCAGAGGAGGAAGAGGAGGGGCTTGCTGTGAGATGGGAGATTGAGATTGGCCATTGTTGTACTGAGCCTTGAGGTTTTGGTTGGATTTGGTGTTGGCTCGAGTGAAACCTTGACGACTGGGAGAAGGGTCAGCAACTGTGGCATGTTTCGTAGGACTGACAGGGCGCTTGAGGCCTCGCAAAGCAATCTTCCATTTGAATTTGCCCATCTTGAATGCGTAGAGTAGCAAGGACAAGATCAAGACAGTTCGTGTCGGCGGTGAAAGTAGAGGAGTTTGAAAATCGGGGGAAGTTGAAGATGGCCGGGCTAACTTACACGCTCTGAAAGAAGGTTGCCATATCGGTAGATGGACCCGCAAAGGGTCGGGCAATACTCTCGATTGTTCACAACACAATTGCTTGTCGTCGGCGTGGTGGGAATGGTGAAAAGGAGTAACCAGTTTAACTTGTCGACAGCGAGGAGAAGGAGCCTCTCATTGAAACAATTAACTCCCCATAATGCAACTTAGCCGAGGGAAGGGCACGTGAGCTCTACGCTAGCCCTTTGTGGACAATCCCAATCCAAGACCGCATTCTGGTACCTGGTGCCAGCATGACCATTCACAATCCAAACATTTCACTTCCACGCACTGAACGTGGAGATCTCAGACGATGAATACGTCCTGTCTTGATCTCTTCGTTATATCTTCATGAGATGTGTCAAGTCCTGTATCCGGCCTTTCGCAGCAATTGTTAGCGCACGCCTCTGTCTCCCTGCGCTCAAATTCTGAATTCCACAACAAGCAACCAGGATGTCCGCTGAGGTCGAGTCTGCTCCCCACGGCAGCACCCTGGAGGAAGATGAAGTTCAAGATCACAATGGCGATCTTGCGTCCGACGAGGACGGAGATTTATTTGGAGATGACGATGACGATGCGGAGCAGCCGAATGAGTATGGTGCTTATGCTGGACACTTGGAACTTTCACTAACTTGCGGCAGCCTCCATAGAAAATTAGACGACTCTGAACTGGACTCCGGCGATGATGAGGGCCGAAACGATCGTGTCGCACCCACTGTGGAAGACGAGGAGGGTCTCTATGAAGAGCAGAAACAACTCAAACTTCTGGACGTGGACATAGCGCGAGTCAAACCGCCCGAAGGTGACGAACTATACCTCCTCAACATTCCGAACTTTCTAGGCATCAAACACAGAAATTTTGATCCCTCGAGCTACGAACCGCCCTCCAGACCCCATGATGGTCGCGATCCCATGGCAGATCCTACGGTCAAATTCTCCCCGTTCTCCACAGCCAACACTTCCCTCTTCTGGCGCCGCGATCCCAAGAACCCCGAACTCATACAATCAAACTCCCGTATAGTTCGCTGGTCGGACGGCAGCTTTACTCTGCAGATCGCCTCGAAGCCGCAAGACCATTACCGTATCTCCACTACCGCCATGCGACAAGGTTGGCCTAAGAAGCTCTCTGGTTCGCAACATCAAGACTACGACCCTACAAAGGAAACAAACCACTTTCTCGCCGCACCTCACGCTGCAGCAGGGATAGATCTCCAGATCATTGCCCCTTTCGATGCATCGATGAAGATCCAACCGGCGGGCGACCAAGCGGATGAGGCCGAAATGAAACTGCGACAATCTATTGCTGCCACTACGCAAATGCATGAGTCCCCCACCACCTTCAAGTCTGTCAAAGAAGACCCCGAACTCGCCAAGAAGGCTGCCGAAATGTTCGAAAAGGAGCGTGCTCGGGCGGACCGTCGCAGAGAGGCTGCTCAAGACCGGCAGTTCATGCGTAGGGATCGCGTTCTGGGGAAATCTGGGCTCGGCCGTTCAACGGGTGGTGCGGGTCTCTCCATTGCCGGACTGGAAGATGATGACGGAATGCCCACGGCGAGAGGGAAGAAGGCCACAGCTAAGCGACGCAAGACGAATCGGCGCGGGGATATCTACTCAGACGACGAGGACGAGGAGACTTTCCGCCGAAGAGGCAGAGAAGATGAATATGATCGCGAAGATGATTTCCTTGCGGCGAGCGATGAAGAACCCGAGATTTACGAGGATGAAGGAGAGGAGGAAGTCGAAGCCGAAGAAGAAGATCCGGATGTTGACGATTTGGAGATCGAGGGACGTGAGACGGTGCTTCAAGGCCGCACTCGGGGCGGTGCCAGAGATCGGGACCGAGACAGAACTCCCAAACGCGCTCTGCGGGACGAGGACGAGGATGCCGAGGGCGAAGACGATGACGAGGCTGGAGAAAGCAGAAGAGCTGTGGGAAGTCCTGCGGCCCGCAAGAAGCGGAGAGTCATTGACGACGACGACGAAGATGAGGAGTAGGTCATCTCAGTGGTCTTGGCCACACATATTCCCCTCTTGCCCTGTCATGGGATGGCATCGGGTTTGAGGTCGACTGGGTAACCTTTGGACGGTGCCAGTGTGAGTATGACCGTTCGTACCTGCAAAGGCATCTTCAGGCCATAGAGCAGGCATTGAACGACCTGGATTGGCGGCCATAGGGGGAGATCCAGCAATGTGCATGGTCACCAAAAATAACCATGTCAATCCTCTTGCATCCCGCACCAGATACGTGGCGCCGCCGGAGATGGGACAGACATGATGGATGTCAGGATACCCATTGGCTTTCCCATCCCCCCGTGCTGGGCGGATCGATTGCTAGCTAGCTAGCTACCCAGTCACAATAGGAGTCGTCGCGTCGCCGCGGCATTTGCATCACTCGGGGGACCCGGCCGTCGTGACTCGTGAGACTTGTGAGACTTGTGAGGGTACTAGAGACCAAGCTCCATCTTGTTCCTGGCCCTGCTTTGACAAAGGGCTATCCTCACAGGGCAGGAAAATGGGAGATAAAGAAAAATATGAGATACTATGCCACTGGAAATGATCAAGTTGTTCCCACAAGAAACGCTTGGATCGTGTTCTGAATGTTTCTTCTGAATCTTCGTCTTGTCAATTCTATGTAATTTTTCTTCTCCTGCTTCATTCTCCGTCCATGCGAATCCTTTTGCGTCTTCGTAGTAATCAACTTTTTTTGGACCGACAGAACAGGAGAAACGGAAGACTGACGCTGAACATAAGGCTATTTGCTTGCTTGCAATATTCCGAGAACACTTCACGAAGAGCTGCTCTATACAGCTCAAGAGACTGGCTGGCTTGCCTTAACCAGGGGTATCTAATACAACATAGTTCGAAAACCCATTTTCTGGACAGGGACCGACTTTCCTGGCTGACCACGGTCTCAGCGGTCCACAGAGCTCATTGCAAATATCACACAAACTTATCAATCAATCGTCCTCCTTGGGATTTAAGACAACGTTCTGCCAACCAACCTGTTTACTCTTGACACTCTTCTTTTCAGTGGTATCTTCATCTTCCTAAGAAAGCAGATTCTTCACGCTCGGACTAGCACTTGCCCCTAGCCCATCTCTCTTTTCATCTCTGGTGAAAGCTGGCCCCGTAGAGGGCGTAAGTGGTCTCTGTTGAGGACTCCCGGGGACTGCCCTGGGCCCAAAGCGCGGGGTGTTTGACATCTCAACACTCGCCTGCCTTGAATGCGGTCTTCCCACTGATGGATCACCGGCAGCTTGGGAAATTTGCGCCAGAGACTGTGCTGACGGAGATTGTCTCATAGCTGGAGGCGGCGGAGGCGGCGGAGGACCTTGAGCATACATTCTCGAAGCAGTAGAGTGAGGAGCCGCATACCCATTCACAGGAGAATCGAGGGTTGACTGGCGGGGTGGTTCAGGATATCCCCGCGACAAAAGGCTCGAAGGCCCTAGTCCAAGATGGGTTGGGGGGACAGGAGGCCGGTCAGAACCATATCGTGGGGGTGATGGTGGACGCGTGACTTGCGGTGGAGCCGAAGGTGGTGGAATGCTATGATGAGCATGATGAGGATGGTGAGGGTGAGGTGGAGGTGGAGGATGATGCGCATAAGCAGCTGAGGCAGCCGGGGAATGCTGAGGCACCAGCCCAGGACCGGGTGGTGGGGGAGGGGGTACGCTGGCATAAGGCGAAGGATGGCCTGGCCGGCCGTACGGTGATTGACTGTATTCGGGCGCTGGTGGTGGTGGTGGTGGAGGCGGAGGAGGAGGGGGCCGGTACAAAGGCTGACCGTAAAGTGGCGGAGCTGGCGGAGAAGGGTGACGTGCTGCTCGCACCCCAGGGGAGGACCATTGTGGGGGAGGAGCACCCTGCCAAGGTTGATAATGAGACGTCGGAGCTGGAAGAGAGTGAGGATGAGGATGAGAATGGGGTATTGCTTCAATTGGCGGTCTATTCAATGCGTAGACGCTTGGGGGTGGAGGCAACGGCGGCGGGTGTTTGTATGGCTCTGGATCCAGTAGCACAGGTTTCTCACGAGGCTTGACTTGTGATGGCGACGAAGGGGGTGTTCGCTTGAGAACATGGCACTTGTGGCATTGATACATGGTACGGTCCTTGGCACCAGCGATTGCTGCGAGGGTCGTGCTGTCGGCCGGTTCAGCTTTGACAGCACCATTGGTTAGAACAGCATCCCGCGGACCATTCACTTGATGTTGGTCTGTGGTCAAATCCATCAATATTCCGTTGGGCGCTGGCGGTTGATCTTGCTGAAGAGGCCACCATCTGGGACTGACATCCACAAGACAAGTACAGCACTTTTTCTGACTGCCGCTTCGTTTCCTCTCGTTTGGCGTGGTTTCCGTCGGTGCTGTGTCTAAGTCCATCATCGACTCTGCTGCTCCAGCGGCTGCGGGAGATTCTCGAAGGCTCGTGCCATCAGTTCTCTCAGTATGACTGATGGTGCCGTTCGGTGCCCCGTTGACGGTGCTTTCCCGCCGCTGAGGAGGCTGACCTGCTGGTGCAGAGCTCGCCAGATTGGTGGCAAACTGCGCAGCGCGCCGGACAGTGCCTGTAATGGAATTGTCCACCTGCTTATAAGTGCGGGCAAACAATTGCATGGCCGTCACCTCAGCGTCTGTCATTTCGAGCATGTTGTGCACCCAGGTAGTAGGTACATGCGACGGACACCAGATCCCTGCGGTGACAATACCAGTCTCTGAACCAAGTTTCATGATATTGACCGTGTCACGTCTGCTGCTCTTGACGGGTTGCACGTCGAAGCCAAATGTGTATTCTGCCTGGTGGGCACAACCAACGTGGAAATAGGCGTTGCAACTGGCCATATGACATTTGACCGTAGGCATGCCAGATAGCTTGCAAATCTTGCAGATCGGTTCAAAGCGCTCCGTAGGGATGAAACCCACGCCTTCTGCATCATCAAGCAATTCAGAATTGCCAAATTTGATCTCCTTGGTCCAGAGGGCACAAGTGATGTGGATCCAGTTGTTCCATGCCGTTCTCTTGAGAGCTTCACGGGGGTTGACAGGACGGCCTGCTGCTTCTTGTTCCATACGCCATCTTCGGCTAGCTTCTTGTATGATCTCTCGTTCAATGCGTTCCTTTTCACGCTCCCGATCGCTCTTCTTCTTGTGAGATGTTCTTAGAGGCTCCATAAGCTCTTGAGCTGTGTACTTGACAGGACAGAGAATACATTCGTAGGTTGTTGAGACTTGTAAGTTGTGGTCGTTTCTGCACATATCACAGAACCATGGTTTAGTGTTTGTCTTCTTTCCGACCCCATAGCATGCACCATGTACATGGAGTCTGCAGTCACGACACTTGAGTAATTCCAGGCCAGGGGCTTCGATAACCCGACACACGGCACAGGGATGGACCTTGACCCTGGGTGGATCCGGCTCGATCGCGGCAGGTTCGGGCGGTTTTTCGGGCGCCTTCTTCTTTTCTGGGACGACATCAGGAGTGGGTTGTGCGGCGTCTTTGTCAAGCTTGCCCTTTTTCTTGGGAGGTTCCTCAGGTTGGATGATGTTTTGGGGCACTTCCAGGCCAGCCTTATTGACCTCATCAACAGCTCGAGGGGGAATGGGGTCGCCAGACATCTGATGCGCCTCAAGTATAAGACGCAAGAGTTCTTCATCCACTTTCCTTTTTGCTGCCCTGCTTCCAGAAGATGCAATCTTCTTTGAGATTTCTTCAATATCCTCGTACTGGACGGCATATTTGCGCCAAAGATAGGCACATCGACCACATAGAGCCAGGGTGAGCCACCCACTCTTGTCTTTGCTGTTTTTCGCAGAGGCATCCTTGGGTACCAGTGTGCCGGGTGGCGTCCCCGGCGCACGTCGCCATTGCCTCGAATGATGAGTTGCACAAAATTTGCAGACAAACCCTCGCTTCTTTTGCACCGCCTTCTCATCATCAAAGGCCGAGTCATCCTGATCATCGGCAACATCGTCCAGGAGTTTGGGCACGTTGCCGTCTTTATCTGCTCGTTTAGATTCCTTTTTCGAACGGCGTCCCTCGAAGTTGCCCCAGATCTGTCGACCCCTCTCGGTCTTCTTCCACATGTAGTAGAACCGAACAATCCGAGACTCCTTGACATTCCCAACATGGCGGGTAACAGCATGAAGTTCACTTCCATATTTAGCCACACCTTCTTCGAAACGCTTAATTTCGTCACGGGTAAGCTCGGGCTGTTTCAAGTCACTCTTCAAGCTAAGTTCCGCCATGGCTTTCAATGCTTTTTCCACATCGTAGTCATTCTCCTGCAGCTTTTCGATCGCTTTGGTGAGAAAGTCGACAGACGAATCAAGCAGATTGTATTTGGCAGCAATCGGTTTGACCCTCGCCATGTAATCATCAACCAGACGCTCCGGATCCTCAGGTCCCGAAACGTCATCACCGCCTCTTCCTGAAAGCTGTCCAACTTCAGGCATCTTGAAAAGCAATTGAGCAGTATGTTCTTTTTTGCCCTTGATTTCAACCGGCTCATCCTGCCCTCGAGGGACATAGCCAATGGGCTCATCAATTACCCATTTAGGGCGTTTCAACTTCTGATCCCTGTCGGTATCGGTGCCGGTATCCTTGGAGCCTTTAGCACCTTTGATGTGATGGGCAGTTTTCATGTACTTTCGTTTGATCTCGGCGGGCTTCACTAACTCAACGGGACGGCCGTGCCACACATTGACGTTGGCCTGGTGCCGAGGGCCCAATCTGGAGCTTGCTCGAGGATATATCCGGTCGTCATAGTCCAGCGCATCTTCAACGCGTGAGTGAACACCGAGGTACCGCCACGGCCACAGATTTGCCTGGGCAATCTGTTCCTTGGTGGGCGCTGGGTGAGGCTCGGGTGCGATGCTGCTCTCACGAGTGTCCCGACTCTTGGGTTGATTATCATCTTCGTCTTCATCCATGTGCTCGTCGTCGTCCCCATGCCCAGCTTCGGAGCCTGCGGGCGTATTTCGATTATCCATTTTCATTTCCTGTGCCCGGCTGCAAGAGGCACAGGCCCATGCAAACCCTCGAGCGGGCTTTTTCAGGAGCGGTGGCCGGACGCACTGCATGTGGTATGTCCGTTTGCAAACTGCGCAGTCGACGGAGTCGTGATTGCTGGCAAACTGTTCACACTTTGTACACTTTTTGCTCTCACTGGTCAGCTCACGACCGCGGCCGATCTCGACCAAGACGAATTTCCAGCGTTGATCTAGGACAGTCTTGACATGTTGGGGAACGTTGACGACCTTGCTCGTCGGAATGACCTCGTAATATCGGTGCATGTATCGGTCATACAATTTGTCAAACCAAAAAGAATCTTGCTGACCACGGTATTCGTCCATATTAGAGATTTCTGAGAGATGGCGGATGTTACATTTCCCGCGCAGCGAAGTGAGGGGGCAAGTGTCTGAATGCATCGAAGCAAAGACAACCCGCGTGTCTTGGACTCTTCGCAGGATGTCTTTCGGGCGGTAGTACCAATTGACTCGGATGGCATCGATGGGACCTTCGGGGTCGTTCTTCGCATGTAGAAATTCCATGATACGGGCAAGGTAGTAGGGTTCTCCCGGAGGTTCGCAGATGAGATAAACATGATCTAGATATCAATTAGCACTGAATACAAAAGATATTATACCTGAGGATGCCGAAGTACCGTTGGCCTGGACGGCGGTGTCGTCGTCGGCAACCAGTTGATTTTTTGCATTCAGCTTGTATCCACAGCGTTTGAAACTCATCATGTTTGTTTCGACATAGCCCTTGAAGGGCACCGAGGCGATAGGTTTCGAGCGCGAACCGTTGCCCATCGTTGAGTTTGCGGCCACAGTATGATTGCTCCCAGGATGTTTTCTTTTCTTCGAAGGTGCAGGAGCCGCGGCGGGAACTGGCGTGGAGGCATTGGCCGCAGGAGTGGTTTCGGAGGCGGAGGGTTTATCGGGATGAGAGTTGTTGACTGATGCAAAGCTCGTAGTCGAAGGCTGCTGCTCGCTCGCTGCGGCAGAAGATCGCTTGCTTGCACGACTCGGCTTTGACAGTGCCTCTATTTCGAGATCCAACTCCTTATCCTCGGCGTAGTTTGGGCGAGAGCCACCTGTCCGATTTCTCGAGCGAGTACCGTAGGGACCAGAGGTGGAATTGTCTCCATTTTCGAGGGGCGGCTGTAGCGAGGAAGTGGACGCGGTCGCAGTCATGGGCTGTGACTGGGGCGTGTCGAGGGGGCCCGCAGGTGTAGGCGTGGGCGCGGGCGCAGTCTCGGGTGCAGGCGACACATCTGCACTTCCACTACCCTTCCCGAATGCGCTTGGCGATGCATCACTCCGTGCATGTGTTGGTGCATCTGACTGCTCGTTGGATTGGGGGTCTGGAGGTGCCGTCGCGACCGGAGGACTCTCAACTGTCGACATGACGAGTTGAGAGGAAGCGAGCGGTGGAAAACCCAGTGCGGTAAGCCCTACTTTATCGCATGGCGACCGGGGGAGAAGTTGGCCTGGGTAGGGCTGCAACGACGACAGCTCCCTTGCAGCTAATCAGCTGAGGGACGTCTCGGCACCAAATAATAATGAGTGATGGTTTCTGAACGTTGACTTTACAAAAGGAGCGATACTAGTGAGGAGACTCCCAGCGTCCGAGAACAGGGAAAACAAATTCAGAAAACGTCGAGGCTTTGAGTAGGGCAATCGTGACCGAGAAGGGAGGAAGTTGCCGTGGGCGGCGGAGTGGGCGATACTATGGACTATATCTCGGACAAGGCACGCGCCAGGATGCTGCGTTGTGCGGGTCTTAGCGCCTAGTCGGTTGGTGGAAGTCGACGCGGCAAAGGTCCAGAAGTCGAGATGCGGAAATGGGGTGTGGGAGCACAGAGGAGACTAATCCTCTTAAATGCAGTCGGGAAGCGGTTGGGTGAGTCGAAGGGAAAGGGCGAGAGGAATAGAATAGGAAGGAAGAAAGAGGCTGAGGGAAAAGGAAGAACAAGAAAGGAATGGGATGAGAAAGAGGTTGATGGGAAGGACAGACACTCGGCAGAGGCAAGGAAAAATGCGGCCTAGTCGACAAGGTTTGAGCCTTAGTCCGGAAAGATAGTGTATGAGGACGAGGGACAAGGGAGAGGAAGCGAGTCTGAGTGGACGCCGGATCAATGCCGAGATATTGCGAGGTTCATGCCCCCAGGTTGACGGCAAAAGATGAGCTAAGAGAGTCAGAGCCAACCTGCGGGAAGACACAATGGGCCAAATACGAGGGTTGTCTACAGGGAGCATCGGCAGCAAGTGCGAGCAGCACTGGGCACCCATGGGTGACGGGGAAACGAGGAGGGGAGGGGCGGTGTCATTAGCATGGCCATGGGAGTCAAAGAAGAGGTGAAGTTGGGCTCGTCGAGAAGGCCCAGGCAACTGAAAGGCAGACGCGGGCACAGACATGTCTAAGGGACACACAATAAGGCAGACAAGAGACGGAAAGACGTGAGATGAGCAACGAAAAAGAGCGCGGGTCAGAGACTGAGAGGCAGGTCCAGCTGTGTGGAGAGGGAGCCAGGAAGGGGGGCCACACGAGATGTGCTTGGGAAAAGTGGATGAGTGACATGGAATATGTGGATCATCTGCAAGGCAAGGAAACGCTAAAAATGAACAGCAGACAAAAGAGAAAAGAAAGAATTCCTGGAGTGCAGTTTGAGGTTGGAAACCTTCAGCAAATCATGCAGGGTCTCCCTAACGTGATTCGGTACGCTGACGACATAACCGAGTACTCATGACTCTCTGGGCTGCTGCCACCACCTACCACCACCTACCACCACCGACCACCGCTGCGCCAGACTGTGATGTGAGATGGGCCACGATCCCGCTCAATTCGGTCTTCAGATCTGTATTGTTTCGTCTCGTTCCGAACACAAAGGACAGCTGTTCTCGTTCCTTCCATACCGCGCCTATATCTGCGGGCGAAGGCGGCCCCGGATCAAGTCCCTGTGCAGCAAGCGACGGCATGTGCAGCAAATAATTTGTCGGCCAAGGTCATCGCATCTTTGCATCAGTATCAAGACCGGCTCCTCCCTGTCTTCTGGATGAAAATCGAGTCGGGGAGCAATTCCTGGGCCAGCGCATCCAGAGAGCAGCGGAAGAAGTGAGGTCGGTGGGTGGCGACCAACGAGCCCGGCAGCTTAGTGCCCGAGGACCCCTTGGCGTCACCTGACCCAGGATTGCGCTCTCTTAATTTTGACCACATCTCTATTCTGCTCACTATCCTTGGGATGGCCACGTAAATCCAACCCTGCTCTTGGACGCCCGATAAATGGTGTCAATCGACTGGGCGCTGTCCGTTTGCCATTCTACAACCGCTTTTGCCATGTCTCTTCCCCCAAGATCGCGCTCCAAGAGCCCGGGGCGTTTTCTCGCAGAATCAAGTCGGGGCATCCCCGAACCTGCACTCACCACTCACTTCGCACTCAACACGGTCATCACTTTGCCAGTCTGTGCCTCTACTTCCTGCACTTAGCACCTAGATCTCCCTTTCCAAGTCAACTCCACCGGGTCCAATGTGCCTGTTTCCGCCGCTACGATGGACATCACATCATACCCATTCCGCGTCTGAACCTTGCAGCTGTTACACCACTGCCGTGTACTCGTCGCAGAGCTCTTGTCATGTCTATGATGCTACATGATCGCATGGCTGCGACTCTGGACTATCAGCCTCCATCTTCCGTCAAGGCGGTCTTATAGGCGCGATGGGCTGTCAGAGACCGTTTCGTGTGTGGTGCCGGGACGATGGTGGTCTGGGGCCTCCGGCTCCTGCGGTAAGTGGCTTTCGGACTTGGCAACTGACCCGAACATTTAGAGTTTGATCTATTCCTTTCTCGGACTCGTCTCTTTCCCTGTTTACCTGGTATCTTGCAGTCGCGCGTGGGCTTGCCTTGGTTGGCATGATCTAGATCTCGTTACTCTTTCAATGCCGACCATCTTATAGAAGGCATTTTACGCGGTTGATATGCCAGAGACGGTTCTGAACAGATCGCTTTCAAGGACTTATGCTCCTGTTGAATCCAAACCACGACATATCGCGTCCCCCCTCGCGTAGAAACGCTGGTCCCACCATGAGATCCGATGGCACCATCGTGGCATCAGTTAGCCATGCCCACTGGCCTAATCACCTCTGTTGACCTCGCCCGTAATCAGAGCTACAGCACGAGACCACTAGCAGGGATGAAACGTACCGTTGACGAAGTTCATGATGTTCAGCTGGGTCTTCCAATCCACGGTCGATCATCTGTCCAACCGCCACAGACCATGAACCCGCCTCTTTACCGTCGCGATTGGCACCCACCTCGACTTCAAGCCAGCCGCATTACTCTGGTAGGCTGCAGCCATGACAGTAAAGAAGCCGTGGACATCGCTCCTGTTCATCTACCTTCACCCAAGTCATCTACCCCTGGCCCTTCGCAAAACCCTCTCCTTAGCCTTCGACATCCGCGGTATGGTTTGCCCTCCCAGCTAGTCGACAATTTCGAATCACTCGGTGTGCGTGCCATATACCCATGGCAATCCTCGTGCCTATTGGGCCGGGGGTTACTGACTGGAGAGCAAAATCTGGTCTATACAGCCCCCACTGGTGGAGGCAAGTCCCTGGTGGCAGACGTCCTTCTAATCAAGAGAGTCATTGAAGATCCGACAGCGAAGGCGATCCTCGTCCTCCCCTACGTCGCTCTCGTCCAGGAGAAGTTGAGGTGGCTACGCACCTTGGTGGATAAGGTAGCCAGAATAGTCGGCGACAGCCCCGACGGCCTGTCAACACCGACATGGCGCCGGCCAAGCCCCTTCGTTCGAGTCGGCGGATTCTTTGGTGGGAACAGATCGAACATTAGCTGGTCGGATTGCGACATCGCTGTCTGCACCATTGAAAAGGCCAATTCGTTGGTCAACAGCACCATTGAAGAAGCCAAATATGGCGACATAGGGGTGGTGGTGCTCGATGAAATTCACATGATCAACGATGAACACCGGGGATACCTTATGGAACTCCTTGCCACCAAATTGATGTCGCTTGCCTCCAGCGAGAAGAAAGTTCAGATTGTGGGCATGAGCGGCACCCTCCCAAATCCCCAATTGCTGGCACAATGGCTGAACGCGAAATTTTACATCGCAAAGTACCGTCCAATCCCCATCGAGGAACATCTCGTGTATGACAATGCTATCTATCCCACAGCAAACGCAAAAGAATTCTTCCGCACAGCAAGTCAATTGGCTGCTGGTGATGCACTCCCAACACAACGACCACAGCCACAGCGGACGATTGCTAGATCAAAATACCAAGAACTCCAAGGCGCGACGCCCAATGCCGTTGTCGCACTGGCCGTTGAGACGGCCCTTGCGGGTCATGGCGCGCTTATCTTCTGTGGTAGTCGAATGGGTGCAGAGAAAACAGCGCTCTTGATTAGCGAAGCTTTACCTACGGATCATCTTGACCGAGACGAGCTGGAGAGGCGGCAGGATCTCCTGGCATCGCTGTGTGCCCTTCCATGTGGATTTGAGCCCTCATTTTCCAAAATTATTCCTTTTGGAATCGGCTTCCATCATGCAGGATTGACAACTGAAGAGCGAGAGCTCGTCTGCGGAGCATACGACGCAGGGATCCTGCGGGTGATGGTGGCGACGTGCAGTCTCGCGGCCGGCATCAATCTCCCGGCGAGGAGGGTAATATTATATGGACCTCGAATGGGCCGAGAGCTGGTGGGTCCCGCAATGCTTCGACAGATGCGAGGCCGTGCTGGCCGCAAGGGTAAGGATGAAGTCGGTGAAACCTACCTTTGCTGCCAAAAGGTCGATCTGGAGGCAGTGGCAGAACTCCTTGAGGCGGAAATGCCTCCGGTGGAAAGCTGTTTGACACCTGAGAAGAGAGGATTCAAGAGAGCTCTTTTAGAAGTCATTGGTACCCGTATGGCGTCCAGCAAGTCGTCTTTGGATGAATACATACACTCATCGCTGCTTTGGCATAGCATTGATCACTCACAAGTTGCGGAGATGGTCGAAATGGCGAAGCAGGCATTACTCCAGGATGGATTGATCCAAGAAGGGGAGTATGAAGGTTGCCTCGAACCCACCAGATTGGGATCTGCGGTCGTTGCGTCTGGGCTCGGTCCTGAGGACGGGGTTTTTGTCCACTCTGAACTGCGGCGAGCACTTGAATCGTTCGTCATGGATGGTGAGATGCACATATTTTATCTTTTCACTCCGGTCCAGACGATGGGGCTCGCTGAAATCTCATGGTTGACTTTCCGAAACCAACTGGAAGATCTCGACGACAGCGGGATGCGCGCGATGCGACTGATTGGCATCAACCCAGCTTTTGTCAACAGACTCGTCAACAGCGGCGCCCAACTGAAGGAAAACACGACCGAAGAGATCCGTATGGCGCGAGTCTATCGTCGGGCATATTCCGCCTTCCAACTACGAGACCTCTGCAATGAGATGCCAATTCACGAAGTCAGCCTGAAATATTCTGTTCCGCGGGGACAGGTGCAGACGCTAGCTGAAAACTGCCACGGATTCGCAGCGGGGATGATCAAATTTTGCGAGAGAATGGAATGGGGAATGCTGGCAGCTGTGCTGGAACATATGCTGGACCGCCTTCGTGCCGGCGCACGGGCCGATCTCCTGGAGATGGCTCAGATAGCATTCGTCAAGAGTCGCATGGCCCGAATGCTGTGGGAGAATGGATTCAAGAGTGTTCGAGCTCTGAGTGAGGCCGATCCGCAGGCTTTGGTGCCTATAATGATGCAGGCCCACGCCAGGAAAACAAAATTGCAAGGTGAGGCGGCCGTCAAATTCAAGGCAAAGTTATTATCCAAGGCAGAGATCATAGTCAGCAGCGCGAACAGACTGTGGGAGAGACAACAAATGGTTCAGTGGGAGGAGGAGTGACGACTTGGATATACCGGGGCATGAGGCCCTTTTCGGGAGGTGCAGCTCCCCCAATCGAGTTGGGCGATCAACTTCCATTTCAATGGGAAGGTGCTGTGAGGGTCAAGGTATTTCCTGGTGCCTTGCATTAGCGGTGCCATGCATCGTCCAGGCGGACAACGGAGGGGAAAACAGGTCCTTACCGATTTGAGCACTGTCAACACCAGTTGGAGATGCGCTGCAGCCTAGCAATGCAAGCGAGGGCATTACCCGGTGAAGAGGTTTATGTGATCATTGATCGGTGTTGTGGTCTTTCGCCGAAGCTGCCGACCGGCGACGATGTGAATCGAGCATCGAGGGTAGCCCAGGGTGGTCTATGGTCGAGAGGGTGTCGGCGAACGGCGGCTGGGCCTGTATGGTTTCAGTCCTGCATATTACATGGCGGGTGGGAGCTGACAAATGGCCGACAGCGGTTTCGAGGGTGTGATTATCTGAGGACGACAAGCTTGGGAAGAAGAGCGCCCAAAGCAGAGCTCCATAAGGTCGATTTGGGTGGCCACTGGTTGGATTACAAAGAACACATCATTGGCGCACAGACGGGCCACAGGATTGATTCCGCACTGCGAAAGCAGCAGCCCAAGGGTGATTGGCCGTGCTTTGGCAATCCTCTGTCAGCTTTTCATAAGCTCAGACTCCCAGAGAAGCTGGCCGCCCGGGTGCCGCCCGCCGAGAGGAGCATGCACCCACCATGTTTCCCGAGGCTGAAAATTGGGTCCCTCGATAGGTTGGGGAGATTTGGAAAGGCACGGCAGCGATCGACTTCTTGCTCGGGAGCCAGTGGCGGTGGTGGCAGATAAGTGAGTGGTTCTCGTACGAGTAACTTTTCAATGAGCCTGGATCGGGACGGCGAGAGTTGCAACGAGGGATTCGCTCGAGTGATGCTGCTGTAATGCTGTCCAAATGAACAGCGACAGTGAGGGCAGCGCAGGTGGTAGGCGCAGCGGCGGGTACCAAGTAGTACCTAGTACTAGGTAGGTACTGCGTCAGTGCTCTGGCGTCATTCTAGGCCCCACTAGTAGCTCAATCACCCCTACCAGCACCTACTGACTTGCCCGCTAAACCTGTGCGGGGTTCCCTGCCCTTACCTGCGTTGCCCTTCGAGACCTTCCCAATGCGACTTCAGGAAATGTCGGCTCTGAAGCTCAGGCCCTGAGAGTTCCAGGCACACCCGGCACAGCCCCTCGTATTTTCCGAACCAGGTGGATGTCGATGAAACTCAAGGTAAAAGAGGTCCAAGGGGGGATGTGCCGTAGTGCAGGTGGTTGAAACTTCATCGTGGGATCACTCTACTTCGAATACACCTGCCACGGATTACGGAGTACCGTGAGCGGATACAAAAACCTCGAGCCTTTCCCTCCCTCTGGTATCTGCTTTGTCCTCTCTTCTCCATCTCACCCAAGCTTCGTCTTCGAGCCCACCTGTCTCTGTCTCTATCTCAACTCATACCCTGCACACAGCTCGTCCACCATGGCTCCCAGAATCGCCATCATCTACGTACGTCGCTTGCACCCACCTCTACCCTTCCTGCCTACCACTGTTTCCTGTGATCATCGTCTCACATTCATATATACCTGTCGTGGCTGCTAACGATCCATCTGGACAAACAGTACTCTATGTACGGCCATGTCGCCCAACTTGCACAGGCCGAGAAGAAGGGTATTGAAGAGGCCGGTGGCCAAGCCGATATCTACCAGTACGTTGCTTGGAGACTCCTCTGTCCCCATGGAAAGACAGGCCGGCAGAGACTAACCTGGACCCTCCTAGAATCGAAGAAACCCTCCCCCAAGAGGTCCTGGGCAAGATGCATGCACCAGGCATGAACAAGGACGTTCCCGTCATCACCCCCGATATCTTGCTCAAGTACGACGCTTTCCTCTTCGGCGTTGCCACCCGTTATGGCACATATTCCGCCCAATGGAAGACCTTCATCGATAAGCTCGGCGGACATTGGCAGACTGGGGCACTCTTTGGAAAATACTTTGGCCTGTTCATCAGCACTGCCACCATGGGCGGTGGGCAAGAGACCACAGCCATCACGGCTCTCTCGTCTTGGATTCACCAGGGCATGATCTATGTGCCTCTGGGTTATGCCAAAGCCTTCCCTATCATGGCCGACCTCAGTGCGGTCCGTGGTGGTAGCCCATGGGGCGCAGGTACATTTGCCGCTGGTGACGGCTCCAGACAGCCCTCGAGTGCCGAATTGGAGCTCGCTTCCATCCAGGGCAAGTCTTTCTATGAGCTGGTCAGCAAGGTCAGCTTCGCGTGACTAGATGGCAGTGCCGAAAAGAAGGAGCCTGCCGCAGGAAATGGCGTGAAGCCGGCAGGAACAACGGCGGCGGCGACGACGGCGACGGCGCCCAAGAAACCAACACAACCGATCCAGACAGATGACAAGGAAGAGGAGAGCGGGCCATGTGGACTGCCCAAGAAGTGCGTGATTCTTTAATCTCTGCATGGACAAGCTTGTAGAGAATTGGGGATGCAGTACCGAGTAGTAGTACTAGTGACAGGGGGAAAAGCGCAAGATACCATTCTGCTAATACATGTCTCATGAACACCGTTGAAATCAAGAAGGAAGATCGTTGCTCAGAGACAAGTAGTCACGATTGATTCTCGTAAACATTGGCTGGTCGCCTTCTAGTCGCGACTCCAATTTGGCTCCAACTCATGCCCCAGGTCTTGCAGTAACCACAAATGGGGAACTTCAGGCCACCATTAATATTATGCGCAGAGGAATGACCCGGATGGACATGTCCCTAGCTACCTAGCGAGTTTGGGGCAGACGATCGACTTCCACACCCTATGAGGACCTTAACTTTCCACCAGGCTGCCATCCAACAGATTCCCCGGCTTTTGAGACGGAAGGGCGAATGATCCCAAGATCTACATAGTCTCGCCTGTACCTAGAGCCTCCGTCAACTCTCTACAACCTCTTGGACGGAAAATGTCGAATGGGCAGGCGGCAGTCTCACTGCTCGAGGCCTATGGCTCGTACCCCATTGCGAGGACCTTTGCAGCCACTGATTCAGTGCCCGAGCTTCTGGACTCAGAAATTCCCGCTTACAGCTCCGCCTTTGATGCGGATCCTTCGGTCAAGAGGCATTCTGCCTGCGATGAGTGCCGTCCGTCCTCTGAATGCGCAATGACCCTTTACCTAGACTCACAATGCCCCAGGAAAGCGCAAGTTGAAGTGCTCGGGCGAGCCCGCTGGCTGCGCACGATGCCTCAAGCACAACTTGACATGCCATTACTCGGCCCAGAAGCAGATGGGGAGACCACGCAAGAGACAGAAGATTGACGATGCCAACGACTTCCCGCAGGCTGACGGCATCGAGGGCATTTCCTCTGCAGAGACGTCTTATGTCAATGGCGTCCTGCAACCCACTCCTGGTGCCTCCATTCCTACTCCTTACCATCATCCTCTTCATCCTCCACCGCCCGCCGTCGTCGAGTCGGCCATTGACCCTGAACTCTCTGAAAAAGCTGTTGAGCGTACAAATTTTGAGAACATCTGCAATGCTCCCATTAGCCAGTCTATCAAACGGTCTAGCCACGACGCTCGCGCCGCTGCGGAGAGGGCAAAGTCCTCAAACACTGGCAATGGCAGCAGCCAGCTGCCTTCCCAAGGCTCGAGCAGCACGTCACCATACGATGGGCCTCGCACGCCTCCAGGTGGAAATGATGTTATGTCCAAGATCAACTACCCCGTCGATGTCTCGCTGTGGCCTGACTTCAGTGACATGACTATGCTTCCAATGCTGGTACAAGACAGCCATGAGCAGGAGAAACAGTTATACTCTGCCAACAATGCGGACCCCAATTCTTCTCGGTCTTCTGGCACAGGATCTGGGCTGCATCCGAACCAGCACGCCGACCTCAATGCAAATGCAAGCACAGTGGGGCAACTCTCCACCCTTCCAGCTTGCCCCTGCCTGCCCAACCTCTATCTCACATTGTCAACCCTTTCCGCTCTGTCCGCATTTCCGGTATCATCTGGCATGATTGATACCCTCCTCGCCGCACATCGTACCGGTCGCTCAGTTCTTTATTGTCACGTTTGCCCTCAGAAGCTGCAATCGGGTTCTCAAAACGTATTTCTGAGCACTATGCTGATTACCGTGCTTGCTGACCATTGGCATCGCGTCAAAAAGGCCAGTGCTCAAGAGTTGAAGTCTGGATTTGGTAGCTCAGAATCAGAACCGTCGGATGATATCACGGGATTTATGGGCATCCGCGAAGATCTCGAGTGGCGCACGTTTGGATATCATCTAATTCGAGCGTATGTTTTTGGCGACGAATCAATCCCTAGTCCGCCCAATGCTCCCTTCTCCGCTATCCCTTCGAGAAAACCGACACCTACGCATATATCTTCTGAGGATAGTGATACATCCACAATTTACACTCTCGAATCGCTCGTGGCAGCTATCGAACGGCGCCAAAAGCAATGGCATGATGTTGAACCCTACCACCACTCGCAGGAGTTCCCCCCTCGTTTAGAGCACCTCCATTCACATGCTGCTCATGGTAATGTTCATGGCTTGCCGCGAGGGTACGCAGCAGGCATGACGCTCGAGGATCTTCAGAAGTGCGAAGACGAGCTTCGCTCTAGTGGCGCTGCCGATGATGGATTACTGTGTCTCAAGCTTGTCAAGCATACCAGGATGATGCTAAGGACTTTGGATGGAGGTGTACCGAGAATTGAGTGAAGGATCGAATATCCGTTTCACAGGGTGGACATGGTAACATCAGGAGACGCCATTTACCGACAGATCATACTAAAGCGAGACGAAGAACAGCAAAGATGAAAGAACACCAAGCACGACACATGTTACTCAATTCGCGGTCCTGGCCTTCGGCACCAGACCGTTCTATGTTGCATCTCCCCTTCGGAACGATGTACAGGCATACCTTTTACTTCCACCTCGTTCCCCTACGAGCGCGCTGTCCTTTTACATATATTATTTACGGCCGGATTTCGTTTGAGACGCGACCTAGCCAAAAGATCATTGTCAGATATGCACGCATTTCACGGGGCACGTCTCTAGTTGCTGACTGTAAAGCATTAACACTTGCGTGCTCTCTCCTTTTTATACGGCCTGGTTCCCGTACAGGAGTGTCTAGCGAGCAGTTGAGGCTGATTCGGAGCTCGGCGTATAGATCCGAACAAGGCCAGCCCTCCTTTTTCACTGACTTGTATCGAGTAAACTACCTCGGTGCATCTCGGTTACGGAGAAAACACCCCGAGTCAAGGTCGGGCCAGTCATACTCAAGCCTTTATACATATCACTCCGAGAACACATCCATGTATACTGCATACCTACTGGGACATCTACTGTACAATCGGGCTGTCTTCTGAGTGGCCGTTTCTTGTTCTTAGTATCTAACTTCAAACCGGCAAGATGAACCCAAACCCTACAGCACAATCCGGCTCGCGCCATCAGCTCGACGACGCCTCGCTTAGCAAATATCTTGCCGACTCGAATACTATTCCGGGGTTGAAGGCACCTGTTGTGTCGACGAAAATTGGCTACGGCCAAAGTAATCCGACTTACTTTGTCGACGATGCTGCGTACGTTCATTTCCGTTCCGTGGCCACCCAACCAGCCTACGTCTTGTCCTTGGTTCGGTAGCCACGATGGTGTTGCTCTTGTCGCTGCGTTTCAGTCTCTATCCATATCTGAATGCTAGCATGGTTTTGGCAGTCTTGGAGGGGTCTTATGGAAACCCCCTTTGCGCGTTATGCAGATCGAGCCGGAATTTTGACGTTTCACTGGTTCTCCATTTTTTCCCGCGTTCTTGTGACTGACCCTCTGTACAGAGGCACACGCTTCATCCTGCGCAAGAAGCCGTCCGGGACAATCATCAGCCCCGTCGCTCACCAAGTGGATCGCGAATACCGGGTTCTGAAAGCCCTCGGCTCGGTCAAAGGGTTTCCTGTGCCGAGAGTCTATACACTTTGCATGGACCCCAGCGTCATCGGGACGCCATTCTACGTAAGACTCAAACAGCTGCTCTTGGACCCGATGGCGGCCGCGGTCCGGTGACGCAGGGTATGTTTATATGGCTGACTGGTGCGACGGCAGGTTATGGAATTCGTTAAGGGCAGGATAATAACAGATCCCGACCTGGGAGAGCTGTCACCATCGGATCGAAGAAAGGCGTAAGTCGCTACCAGCCATTCGAGCTCTCCGACCGATTGCCTTCGATTTCATGGCTTCATTAAGCTTTCTTGTACTGTCTCCTTCCAGCCAACAACTAATTTGAAATTTCAAGTTGGATCTCTCTCGTGGAAACCCTCGGCTGGCTGCACAGCATCGACCCAGACTCTATCGGCTTGTCCAACTTTGGCAAAAAGCAAGGTTTCTATCAACGGCACTGTAACACGTTCCAGCGCATAGAGAATCAACAGTCCAAGGTCAAAGACATCAAGACGGGGAGGGAATTGGGCCGCGCACATGAGCATTACGACGAGATGGTTGATTTTGTCAGGACCAATATGACCAGTGACAGGTATTCCATCGTGCATGGAGATTATAAGTTCGACAACGTGGTAAGTTCGAGCCCAATCAAGACGGCCAGTGAGGTCAACATCTTCTGCACCGGCGATATTTATATCTTGAAACCTAATCGCACGATATGAGTAGATTCTCCATCCCACAGAGCCCCGCGTTATCGCCATTCTCGACTGGGAACTCTCGACCATCGGCCACCCCCTGATGGACGCCGTCTACGTGATTGGGCCGTTCTGGAACGAAATCACCAAAGCCGGCCACCCTGTGTCCAACAGCAAGTCACCCGCCGCCAATGGGTATCTCTCTTCGCCCTACGCCCCGGCCAACCGCGCCAAATCCGGCATGCCGGAGCCCGACGAGCTTCTGGATCGCTACGCCCGGATTACAGGGTTTGATCCGCGCAAAGAAGGGTCCCCTCCCGGCAAGGACTTTCAGATCGCAAAGATCTTTCATTATGTGCGAGGCGGGACCATCTCGCACGGTATCCAGGCACGTACTATTAGTGGCCAGGCCAGCAGTGACTTCTCGCACGTGTATTTCGAGAATACCCGCAAGAGTCTCGACGAGGCGTATCGGATGATGCGGGCGTTGAAGGAGGGCCAGGGCACAAAGGCGAAGTTATAGGTCGTTAACGACGGCGGTAGATGGTGGGAAGTTCAGGGGCCAAAGGGGTTGAAGACGGCGGTCGAGACCCGGAATATTGCAGACGATCTGTGCTTCAAGTTGGCTTGGTCCGTGCAAGGCTGGGATGGAGGGACTAAGTAAAGTGGTAAGAAAGCAAGCGAGTGAGGAGAACGAGGCTGTCTGGACGGGGTATTGGCGGAGTACATATATCTGTATATGTATTGTCTTGTCTCTACGCCACCATAATCTCTGGTTCCAGCGAAAACCATCTCTCTTTCCCCCTCCCTCCCTGTTTCTTATTTACTCACTTACTCACTCACTCATTTATTGCCCTCTTCCTCCCTTTTCCCCCCAAAACCCATTCCATCTCTCCCCATCACCACTGCCACCATAACCAATCACTATGAGTTAACCCCCCCCGACCCAGTCCTATCACACACATATACTTATAACTTGGCCCTCGCCACCGTTCCCCGCTCCTGTTCCAGCTCCTGCTCCTTTTCAGCTTGCTCCTTCAAGACCCTCTTGAGGATTTTCCCACTGGGACTCTTTGGGATTTCGTCCACAAAGACCACCCCGCCCGTCAGCGATTTGTAGCTGGCGAGATTGCTGCGGATGAACTGCTTGACGTTGTCCTCTGTCAATGACGGCGCCGATGGATCGTCCCCCCTCTCCTCCGGAGGACGTCGCACCACGTACGCGCGAATCAACTCGTCTGCATGTACGGGACGGCCCTTGGGTCGAAAGCCCAGCACGGCGCAGTCGACGATTCCGGGGTGTGAGAGGAGCACGGCCTCCAGCTCCGAGGGGGACACTTGGAAGCCCCGGACTTTGATTAGTTCCTGTTTGTTTCACATAAATAAATTAGTTGTCGGTTAGTACTGCGTACTGTAGTTGAATCATCTTGTGCCTCAGAGTATGGAGGGGGTTTGTGAGGTTAGATCTGTGTGTTTTTCGCTCAGCGGCTCACCTTCTTCCTATCCACGATATACCACTTCTTGGTCTTGCCGTCGCAGTACAGCACGTCCCCGGTCTTGAAGTATCCCTCGGCATCGTACGCGGCGGCGTTTGCGCTAGGGTTGTTGAAGTACCCTCTAATCACCGTGGGGCCGCGCACGCACAGCTCGCCTTCGACGTCGTAGGCGGTGATGTCCCTGCCGAGGTCGTCGATTAATCTACATATGGCCCCCCACCCCGTCCTGGTTAGTTCACAAAGAACACAGACGTCGCAAGGGGTTATCTATCATGCGCAGACGAAGGGTGGAAAAAGTGGGCGGAGAAACTCACTTGACGTCCGTATTCGGCAGAAACCGACTCCCCACGGACCCGGTCTCGTCCCTCTCGGTACCAAAGAATTGGCTTATGGTACCTGTCGTCTCGGTCATGCCAAAGACCTGAGTGAAGCTGGCGTCCGGGGCGCACAGGTCCTGGAACTTTTTCTGCGAGACCGCGTCCAGGGGCGCGGCGCCGCACTTGATCTTGCGGAGACTTCGGAGTGAGTATTTGTGGCGGAGCGGAGACATGATGATGGCAATCACCAAGGGCGGGACGATGCCGATGTTTGTGATGCGGTGGCGTTCGAGTGCGGCGAGGAAGGATTCGAGCTCGAACCGCCGCATGATCCAGCATTGGTCACCCGTGATGAATGGGCAGGCGTGGACGAGGGGCACGGTGGCCACGTGGAATCCCGGCAGGGTGTAGAGGTTGCGCACTTCCCAGGGCACCGGGGATATATCGTGCAGCATCGTGTGCCATGATGTCGCGTTGTAGTGACTCTGCATGGCCGTCTTGGGCAGCCCCGTGGTGCCAGAAGTGTTGAGCCGCGCCACCTGCGTGGACTGCAGCTCTTCGAGGTCGGTGATCCGTACCCAGTCCTCCTCCCCGTGCTGCAGAAGCCACTCCCAGCTCCGGAACCCCTGGGGAACCTTCTGGTGCGGGAGCGGGTTGAAGATGAAGATCTTGTCCCGCGCGATTCCCTCGAGGGATGCCGCCTCCAGGATCGGGGACAGCACTTCGGGTTCGACGATGAACATCTTGACTTGCGCCGTGCGGATGTGGTGCCGGATCTCGTAGATCTGGTACGCTGGGTTCGTGCCGCTGCGGAGGGTTGTCGTCTTCAGCCATCGATCCAGAGATGCTTGCTATATCGGGAAGAGAAAGGGGAGGAGAGAAAGAGAGAGAGAGAGAGAGAGAGCTCTTTGGACAAAAAGGCAGGGATTGTCTCCTCAAATTCTCTTCCCGAAACAAAACTTACCTGAAAATACCACCGGCCGCCACTCCGCCGAGGAAGAGCATCGAATACATGATCTTTTATGTTCCAAAGAGGGAAAGCAAACACTTTGATCAGAGCCCAAGATCTGCAGAAGAGTGATGGAGGCGGAGGGAGAAGAAGAAGATGCGGCTCGACCCAAAACAGGTCGTCGCCCGTAAAGGGCGTCGTTTCTTTCTCGAAATAGTGGAACTTACATCGTTGAACGCAGCAATACTAAAACAATCGCCCCTCTGCAGCCCAGCCTTGCGGAATCCCGCGGCGAGTTTCCTCGTGAGCGTCCGCCCTTGTCGCCATGATATGGTGCGATTGGGGTTTTCTAGATCGTGGTAGACCTTTGGTTTCCTGCGTGTTAGATTCGGATGATTTCTTTTCTTGTAGGGGGTTGAAAAGAGTTTTCGGGTATTCCCCAAAGAGCTGAAGCGTTATGTAGGTGTAGATATATCGGTGGATTGCTAGATAGATGGATGGATGGATGGAAAAGTATATACTGACCGGCTTATCAGGGTCATATTTACATTCGTCAAAGACGAGCGAGATGAGATCTTTCTGAGGGAGAGGGTAAGATTCTTGACTGAGCCACGGCATCTTTGCTAGATGGGCTTGTGAGTGCGATTGTGGCTGTAGTGGTGTCGCACCTGCTCTTCTTCCAGATACCGTACCTAGAGTCAATCAAGCGGCGCGCCCGGGGGGGGACGACTTGTAAGAGAGAGCCTGGAGAGTAAAACGCGCGCTCTGAGACAAGCGCGTTGGTAGCGAAAGACACCTAGTAGGTATACAAGCCTTGTAACGGCGGAAGACAGGGGATTAGGTTAACTGTAGGTAGGTAGCCGCCCAATTGACACCCATGTGGAATCCTCGACTCAACTCAACCCTCCATAAGGGCATGGTTATTAGCCACGGATCTTGTGTTGAGTCCGACTTTCTGACAGCGCCTGTGCTGTGCGCCGTGTCAGTCACCTTGACATGCCCGTACCGCCATCGGCGGGTGGGTTAGGTGCCGAGGATTTGTTCGGTAAAGGAGGATGGAGAGAAGATGGGAAGTAATGGCCTTTGAAGTGGAGGGGAATTCCAGGGGCCTCCACTTTGGGGGAGAAAAGTGTGGGGGCTACGGGGATACGAGGTACACACAGCGTGGACTCTCACTTGCCGAAGGGAACATGCGTGAGCAGGAATAAACCATCTGGTGCCATCGGGTTTGATTTGACAAGGTGGATTGCCGCGAGATGAGAAGGAAAGGAATATTGTAGAGACGTACGGGGGAGACAGGTACAACGATGGCGTCCAAGGGGTGCTACCATAAGCTGGGTATCGTGGCAAACAGAATTCCCTTGCGTCTTGAATCGCATAGCAATTGCATATGTTCCCCAAGAAATTAAATATACCTGGGTAGGCACTGTATCGCTTCACCCAACAAGATTATTTGACATCTCGTACTCGAACACGACCAGCTATGACAGCCTCGCCTTCAGCTTCTCCGACGCATCTCTCAACTCCACCGCCGCCTGTGAAATCACTACGCGGTCGCCCGCAACCTGTCTGTACACAACCTTCCTTCCACCATCCTCTCGCCACATCTCTGTCCTGACCACCTCGCCCGGAAACACGGGCTTACTCAACCTTAGCTTGACGCTCTGGAACCTGCTGAAATCCCCGCCAGCGAACGTGTCGATTACGTGCAACACCCCCATTCCCACCGTACAGGTGCCCGTCAGGATGGGGCCGGGAAATCCACCTGCTTTCGCGACGGCCGGGTCGATGTGTAAAGGGTTCAAGTCGCCCGACGCGGCGCGGTACAGTGCGCCCTGTTCGGGCGAGGTCTGGTATTCCACCACCGCGTCCGGTTTGCGATCTGTGGGCGTCGGGTGGACTGCCGTGGCGGCACCGCGTGGGATGGGTTTCGTCGAGGCCCCTTTTCCGGGGACTTTCATGACGAAGGATGTCCACTCGCTGTAGCAGATCTCCAAGCCCGTGGCGGCGTCGACGGTGGTGATGCCCACGGCGACGGTGACGCCGGTGCGGCGATCCACAACATCGACCACTCGCGCGGTGGTATTCAGTGTGGCCTGCTTGGGGAACGTGCCCTTCATCTCCAGATAGTGCTCGCCGTGGACGTGGTTGTGTGCTTGGAAATTCGGCAGGAATTCCATCATCCCGTACGTGACTTCGCGCATGACAGAGATGACGGGGAGTGTAGCGAACGTCGGTACGGCCGCAAAGTCGGGATGTGCTTCAAAGCATCGCGACAGGTCGGTGCCCTTGACGCCCAGGGCGATGTTGTAGGTGATGATGTTGTTGGGCGTGTAGCTGCTGGTCACGCTCCATGATCGCTTTTTGATGCTCTCGACGTCGATTGTCGTCGTCATGGCTGTCTCTCGATGATTGTGACAATGAAGACTAGGATCCGTCTGGGAATTAGGCTTTTGTACACCTAGAGAATAGTAGGATACTGTGCATAACGCGTTTATGTATGTCCGAGGCAGATATAGGCAGCTCGGCTGCCGAGGTCAGCTCGGGCCTTGGAAATGGATGGCTGCACAGCTCAAATGGTCTCGATGCAGGCTGCTTTTTGCGGAACCAAGCTCAAGAGAACGTGCTGTCCGTTCTCAATGCTCGAGCGAGAGGTGGCAGTCATTCTTAGAAGTGCTCAACTTACCCAGGACAATATCAGCAGCAACTCCACAGCTAGTCCTCCACGCCCAGAGCCTTACCTACAGCAGGCTTTTTGCGGGGATGCGGGGTCTTACCAGATCAAGATAGCCTTGCTCCCGAGGTCCACAACAAGAGGTCCTATTGCCTTGAGGACTCAAGACCCCCAAAGTATAGAAAAGATGTGAAACATGTAGACGAGAGTGCCAGGTTATTCCGTATAGACCCTCTCCGACGTGAACCGCTTGGATTCGTTTCCTGCTTGAAAATATTGAGTGATAGTCAAAACAACTCACCTCGAAATGACCACTGCACCCCCGACTTATCAGACCATTGTCGCGACGAGCCTCTCACCAGGGGCACTGCTGCTGGAATATAACCAACCCAAGATCTCCAACGCGTTCACACTGCAGCAATACCACGACCTCGCCGATGCACTTCGCTGGGCGCGCAATGTCCCTTCCATCAGGGTGATCGTCCTCACGGGCAAGGGAAAACACTACTGCGCCGGGAAAGTACTCCTCCCACCGGGCCAATCTGGACCGACGATCGAGCAAGAAATCGAAGCGGGCCGCAAACTGGGAGACGAGTTGCAGGGCTACCCGAAGGTGCTCATTGCAGCGGTCCACGGTGCAGCCATCGGATGGGGATGCACCCAACTGTGGAACTTTGATTTGGTGTACGCCTGGGAGAAAGCGGCCGTGTTCCAGACACCCTTTATGAGCCTGGGCTTCGTGCCCGAAGGGGCGTCGAGCTGGAGTTTCCCCAAGGTCATGGGCAAACAGCGCGCAAACGCGTTGCTGTTGGCGGCGGAGAAACTGAATGCCAGGGAGATGTACGACGCGGGCATGGTGACCAAGGTCATTGGAGGCGACACGGTCGAGGCGTTCCGGGACGAGGTCTTCAAGATCGCAAAGAGGATAGGCACCTACAGCGCCGAGAGCCTGAGAATGGCCAAGGCACAGGTGAACAGGCCTACGGTGTTGGCCGAGCAGCGGGAGGCGAGCATGTGGGAAGCAGTGGATTTGAAGGTACGACTAAACAGTGACGAGGCCAAAGCAGCGATGAAGGCATTCATGGACAAGAGCAAGCCGAAGTTGTAAGAAAATCTTGATGGCTGTAGGTGGGCAGTTTTGTATGCGGCCTAAAGGGGCTTAGACTGGGCAGCCTTGCTGACATAACGTGGTACGGCGGAGTAAACGGCCTGGTGCTGGATGCCTCGAAATTTATTTTTCTCAAAATTCCCAATTGCGGTGGCGGAGAAGATTTAGTGCGCCCACTATCCTTGCGTCAGTTTCACTTCCTTTCTCTCAGACTCAAACAGATAAGTGAGAGTACGTCAAGGCGATCAATATGAGCAAGCACAAACTTGACGATGAGGCCGCTCAACTGGCCAAGCAGGAGCGGAAGAGAAGGAAGAGAGACCGCAAGGAAGTCCTTCGGCTGCAAGATATCACACCCTCTTCGACAGAGGCCACAGCCCACTCGACTCCGGTACCCGAGGATAAGGATGCCAACATCGCCAATGTCGACAATGATGCCGTCAGCAAGCCTGTCTCAGCTATGGGAACCCTCCGGCAAGCCGAAGTCGACAACTTTTTGAAAACACAATCTGTGCAGATCTTCGATCCACAGAATACAGACGTACAACCTATCCTCGCCTTCTCGCACCTTCCCGAAGAGTTGGGATCCCAATTCTCGGACGTCTTCTCCTCCTTTCAAAAGCCCTCGTCCATCCAGTCCGCCGCCTGGCCCTTTCTATTGTCCGGTCGAGATGTGGTTGGTGTGGCGGAAACAGGTAGCGGGAAAACACTAGCCTTCGGACTACCTCTTGTTGTCCGTCTCACATCCCACGAGAAGAAGAAGGGAATCAGAGCGGTCATTGTGGCGCCCACACGGGAACTTGCGATCCAAGTGTTTGAACAATTGGACAAGCTCAGCAAAACAACTCAAAAGCTGAAGGCGGCATGTATATACGGAGGGACCAACAAGGATGAACAGCGCCGCAGTCTGCAAGGGGCAAACATCATCGTTGCAACCCCGGGTCGATTGAAGGACTTCATGTCCGACGGTACGGTCGATGTGTCCAAGACGCGGTATCTGGTCCTTGACGAAGCAGACCGTATGCTCGACAAGGGCTTTGAAGACGACATCAAACAGATCATTTCCCAGATGCCGTCCTCGAAGAAGCGACAGACGGCAATGTTTACCGCCACCTGGCCGAAATCGATCCGCGAGCTGGCCGCAACCTTCATGCAGCAACCCGTTAAAATCACCATCGGGCGTGAGGACACCGATGACTCGGGAGAATTGAGAGCCAACGCGCGGATCGTGCAGAAAGTAGAAGTCATTGACGGCTCTGAAAAGCAGCAGCGCCTTTTGCAGTTGTTGAAGCAGCACACTGCAGGCCAAAAGCGCCAGGACCGCATACTGGTATTCTGCCTTTACAAAAAGGAGGCCCTCCGAATCGAGAACTTCATCCGCTCGCGCGGGTTCAATGTCGCAGGAATCCACGGTGACATGTCGCAGTCTGCGCGCATCAACAGCTTGGAATCATTCAAGTCTGGCGCCACGACCCTCCTCGTGGCCACCGACGTGGCAGCACGGGGTCTGGACATCCCCGAGGTAAAATTGGTCATCAATGTAACATTCCCCTTGACTGCAGAAGACTATGTTCACCGCATTGGTCGCACGGGCCGCGCCGGCAAGGACGGTCTTGCAATCACTTTCTTCACCGAACAGGATAAGGGCCTGGCAGGCTCGCTGATCAATGTCTTGAAAGCTGCAAAGCAGGACGTCCCCGAAAATCTATTGAGGTTCGGCACCACGGTGAAGAAGAAGGTCCATAGTGAGTACGGTGCCTTTTATCGGGAGGCAGAGGAAGGAGAGAAGACCACCTCGACGAAAATCACGTTTGACGATTGACGAAGTCTAAAGAGAAAAAAGGAGTTGTCATTTTGCAGCTTCGCGTGTCGATTTCGTCGAAGAGGGTTTCAAAAAGCCGGGAATCTTTGCAGCGAGGCGTTGCGGGAGGATAGATTCCAGGAGTTGTAACAGAAATTCGCGCTCGGTGATGAGACTAGAAATTAGACGGACTAGTTAGCCATGGGAGTATTTTTGAATGAACATGAGAAACTAGATGTTAGAAGCCCTCAAAGAGAACGCCAAAGAGAGTGCAGACAACTCACATAGTAGAACCCAAGATCACTGCGCCACTGATCCAAATCCCAAGAAACTGGATATTCAATTCGCCCTTTCCAGCATCCGGTGTCGTGTTTGCGCTATTCATTCTCAGCCCGAGCATCACAAGCAGCGTGACAGCCATGCTCGCCTTTGCTGGCATCACATCCCCGACCATCGTCGTCCTGGCCAATCCCTTTTGTCCAGACTCGTCCTCGCGTTGGGTGACCCAGGCTCTCAAAAACCACAAGCTCCACAAAATCCTCACGCCCATGTTCACCATGTTCGCGGCCACAAGGCCAACGCTGCCCATCCTCCACATCTTCAACATGACCCAGGCTGCGACCCCGTAGATCCCCGTGAACGCGAGCATCCAGAGACTCTGACTCCGGAGCTGTGCTGGAGAAGCGACGCTAGTGACGAAGGCATCGAGAATGCCGTTCACGGCCATGAGCGGGATGTAATAGCAGTAGGTTGAGAGGAGGAGAGATGTCGCGGGGGTGCGCCATTGAGGAGAGAGGACGTAGGGGATGAGCAGAGGGAGGATACTGGGCGCGAGACTGATCAAGGGCAGGGAGAAGAGAAGGTAGACGTGTAAGGTTGTAAAGAGGTATGAGAGGCCAAGGTGGGTATCGGTGTTCTGATTCGGGGTCATCTGTTTCTGCGAATCCGAGGATGGTGGGCTTTTGGTACTGCTCGACGGGGATGGAGAGAGAAGTCGTCCGAATGTGTTTCGACTACTCTCCTCCACAGGTTGAAAGACTAGGCGGGCTAGCAGGCCGCCGTAGTTAGAGGCCAGAGCGAAGGCCCCTTGGTCTGCGAGAGTGGAAAAGAAACTCATGATCAGGGCATCGCCTTGCGTGAGGAGTAGTTTGAAGATAGACTGCATGTACATTGTTGCTGCCAGAGAGAGGATTGCCTTGTGGAAGAGCTTCAGGTAGTACGTCTGATCTGACGAGGCTGAGAGTATTCGTTTCGGAACGAGGCTGAATTTCTCGGCTCTCGATAGTTTCAGTATTGGCAGAAAGTAAAGAGCCAGGAGGGTAAAAGCATATGCTACCTGTCCCACGGCAAAGGGTAGGATCGAAGGAGCGAGGCCTTCCTGATGTAGCAGAACCGCAACGATGCAAGCTGAAAGACATCTTGCCATTGCTGCACAGGTCTCTGCCCTTGCCCTGTCTTTGTACAGAGCTTTCTGCTGGATGACAACGAATGCTGGTTCAGCAAGTAGTTCGACCAACGTTGCCGCCGCGTAGATCTGAAACGATACATCAAAATAAGGACTGTCGAGGACCTCATCTGGAGCACTCCGTATATAAGAGAAACCAAACAATGTCGAGATAACCAAACCCAGGAGCACGGCCAGGTGGGAGAGGTTGATCACAGTCTGTGTCTCCGCTCCAACCACCTTTCGATATTGCTTTTCGGTAGAAGTGGCATCTGTTGACGGTGTAGATGGACGCGGCCGTTGCAAAGCCACGCGAAGACTCTCTCGAGCAAAATATAGACTCGTTACAGAGACAAGTTCGAGCTGGACGGCGATGCCCAACAGCGATGGAGACAGAAAGCGAAGAAGGATTTGGTTGCCGACGAAGGTGAGCGCTCTGGAGGCTACCTGGATCAAGATGAGCAAGAACGTCCCGCTCCCCGCCTGGCGAGACTCTTCTGCGTCTGACATTATGAAGTCTGGAGGTTTGGATTAGGCTTTGCTGTTTGGGTGTTGAGGGATGGTCAACCTCAGGTGAGAAGAGGCAACCAGCAGAAAATGGTCAACTGGCTTCGGAAAACATGTTCACAGGCCTCGTTCAAGGTTCTCGCGCAGAATAGCCTCCCAGCGAGGGTCGGCCTGTCGAAGCGACGGTCGAGAATCCCAAGAGAGAAACGTGGCCTTTGTAATTCTCCGCTGAGCATACCTGCCTAAGTACCTAGGTAAGTATTAATGGGGCATTTTGCAGAAGCGCTGGGGAAAGAATCTAACCGCATTCCCGATATCACATCGCTGGGCCAAGATGCATCTCGAGTCTACATTGAATGTTGAGAGTTTAGGATATTGACTTTATCAAGCAGAGAGCAGGAGCTCCAACAGTAGCAGTCGATGCCATTGCTCCTCCGCCTGCTCGTTGCGAGGCACACAGATACCTACCTAGGTATGTACCTGGACATCAGGAGCACTCCATCAACTTGAAGCTCACACTCCAATACCTGCCGAGCTACATCAAAAATGGGATTTTCTCGTGGCTCGGCAGCCTTTGCAAAGCCTGTTGTTCTCCTCTAGATGCACCTTAGCGCCAGAGCCCATGTCCTGCCACAGTTATGCCCAGTTGGATTGCTCCCGTCCATAAACAAGCCTGACATGGCAATGATGATACAGGTTCAGCTTTTCCCCCATCTCAGTGCGGTCCTTCTCATACCTCGTCCACATCCATCTTCTCCACAACCACTAGGCTGTCCGAATCACTGCCACTGCCAATCTCATGCACAGTAACATAGCGGCCGATCTCCTCCTTCGTGATAACCTTCTCGTTCAGCACCGCCGTAGTGCCTCTTGCAAACTTGTAATTGCGCTCCTTCTTTACCCGCTCGTTGGGTTTGATGTAGTTCCGCATCAGCTGCGATGGTTTGTCCTTCTCAATCACGCAGACATCGACATTGCTTCCCGAACCCAGATCATTAAAGATACCCGCCAAAATCGCTTCCGAGCAGATTTTGATGGCCTCTTCTCGGTTGCAGTCCCTTTTCCACGTCGACTCAAAGACTGCCATGGCCGCAAGCGAACCAGAGCCCATAGTGACGTAGGGCAGTTTGTCTGTCGATCCGTGAGCGTGTACAGTGAACAATCCCACTCCGGTAGGGTCAACGCCCGCAACCACAAGATATGCGCCGATGTAGCCTTGGTGTCTGAAGAGGTGTTGTTTTAGCATTGTCATCACAGTGACGACTCGGGGTGTCCGGCCCGTAGATAGGGAGTGTAGTTCGAGGTTGGAGGAGATGAGGGCGGTGGTGAATTCGGTGTCTGCTGCAGTACCGGCACCAGCACACCAGATGTTCGGCGAAATATAATGCAACTTCTCGCAGTTCTGCTCAAAGTTAGAATATATCATAGGCTTCGTGGGGCGCAGTTAAGTGTGCTCGTACTTTGTCCGCAACGATAGGTCCGCTCGTTGCTCTGGTGTCTGCAGCGATCTATCCAGCTGGTCAGTCCTGATCCAATCTGATGTCGAGTTGGTGGAATCGGATTGTTCACGTACCACGACACCGTTGTCGAATATGCACCCAACAATAGTTGTCCCAGTGCTGGTTGCCTTTGGTAATGGGACCCCTCGTGCATGTAGAGCCGCGTTGCGGTTGTAGTTGCTAAAGTCGAAGCCGGGCATCTTCGCGGCAGAGGCGCAGAGCCTTGACTGAGGATAGTACCTGTTGAGAAACCACCGAGTTCGGTAGGACAGAGTTTGCACGTATTGACGCTGATGTGAGGGCACGACGATGAAATTATGATGTCTGATCTGAGTGTTGAAGCAGAGATATGTTGTGTGCAAGGGAGAAGCTAGAAGGGACAATTGAACGCTGGTCTGCAGCGGAACCTGAAGGCAGCTTTCGTGATGCGCAATACTTGAGGACGCGGCAGCGCGAGAATCCGCTGCTTTAACAGGGATGTCAATGCTAACCCACTTCGGTCGGGACACCAGACAGCCCTGTATTCTTGTTTTCTCCCGCTATCTACCTAATCATCTAGATCCACGTCTACTTTGTTCTCTACGTTGGCTTCTGGGCCGTTTGAGACCTTGCTGGACGAAGCAGCGAGAGCTTTGGCAGAAATTTCGTCCAACAGACATCAAACACAGCTTAGATCCAGCTTACACCCAGACTGTTTAGGCCTTCGGTTCCACAAGCTCGTGCTCTTGTACACCGGTAGCCTTTTCACCCATTGAGCCACGTTTGCGGAGTTCTTCTTCCTCATCTTGTTGTGCAGCTCTTTCCATCTCCTCCTTTTCGGCGTCGGTGGCGCCATAGAAGTGGATAGCAACCTGCTCGCCAAATTGGGCATTGATGTCTTCCTAGAATAGGTATCAGCAGGTGTCCAGGTATGCAATTCATCGTGTTCGAGCGTACCAAGCTTCGGCCCTTGGTTTCAGGGCACATGAAGTAGACGAAGGCAATGTGGAAAGCCGTAGGGATGATCAAAACCAGGAAGAATTTCCAGCCGATATTGTTCAGCGCGATCGGACCTGCTACGAGCAGGATGATGTCTGCCAGATAGAGACCGCACATACCGACAGCCATACCCTGGCTGCGGATATGCGTCGGAAAGATTTCAGACCTTTCATCTCACGTTAGTACCGAGGATTGACACCACTTTGTGATCCCTCAACTGAGCAAAACTTACACATAGAGGAACTGGCTGGCATCCATGAAAGTCGACCAAAAAGGTGTGATGAACTACAAATTAGACGTCAGTCAGATACAGGGACAGACGGTGAATGCAGGGTGCTGGATTCGGATTTATGGCTGTTTCTCATTGAGCGACTGGTGACAAAGAACTTACCAAGAATATGAAGAAGACTCCGAAATCCAGAGCCACATGGTTGGTGGAGCCCAAGTAGGTTGCCTGAATGGCAATTTCACAGATCAGACTGACAAGAATACCACTCAATCCGATCAGCATGAACCTCCGTCGGCCGAATTTTTCGACGAAGAAAGCACAGAAGATGTTCCCAGGGAACTGTAGCAATTCCATTAGCATGTGCCATTACGCAGAGACCACCCAACGTGTGGGAATAGACGAGTCCCTCGAAGACAAGGGAAACTTACTGTCGACAAGACCCACAAGGCACTGAGCAGCAGTGGCCAGAACCCCGTCATGCCGAGTTGGGTGTAAAGAATAACCCCATAGTTTGCGATGATCAAGACGCCCGTGAATTGATTGTTCCACATGAGCATGAAACCCACGAGAGCTCGTCTCCTATTTGGTGCCGTCTTGAAGACTTCCCACTTGGAAGTTGTGGCTTTGATCTGGTGGTCTAACTCAACTTGCTTCTTCATTTGATAGTACTCCTTGCGGGCAAGAGAGTCATGAGGGTCTTCTTTTGACCTATGCAGACGCTTGATCACTTCATGGGCTTCGTCATAGCGCTTGTGCATCATGAGCCAGCGGGGACTGTATGGTAGCCAGGGAGAGCCCGCGAGCAGGAGGAGAGCCGGGACCATCTGGAATGCGATGGGGAACCGCCATGGGAATGATGATTGCGATCCGCTTGCCGATATGAAGTATACTCCAAAGCCGATGAAACCGGAAAGAGTGTAGCCCATTGCGAACATGACTCCCTGTGGATCGTAAGTGGCTGGAAAGCGGCCTAGCGGTTTGACGAGTGCTTACATGCATCGAGACCATGAAGCCGCGACTTTCTGGTGTTGACACCTCGGCCTGGTACATGGGGATCGCAGTCACCAAAGCACCGATCTATAATGTGGTTAGCACGATCAACAGCATTGAGGCAAGGCGAGCATGATGAAGCTGTTGCAGTGCCGTCATAGGATCCCCAGAGACTTACACCCAGGCCATTGATGACACGACCGACCAAGAACATGGCATTGTCCACGGCACCTGCGCAAATAGCTGCCCCAATAGTAAGAATTACTGCTGCCACCTGGATGGTGTGCTTGCGACTAAATTTGTCGGCACAATAAGCACAGGCCGCTGCGCCGATGGCAGATCCCGCAGAGTTTACACCTAGGCAAACGGATCATCAGAACGTTTTCTCTTCCTGCACGCAAGTTTGATAGTCTTACCATTGAAAGCACCGATATATTGAGTGGTGCGACTGTAGCCGGGCTCGCCGTCAGGAGCAAGGTGGAGAGATCTGTAGAAGCTGGGTTGTCCTATAGTAGAGCTGACTCTGTGTTAGGATGGTGACTCAATTGAAATCAAGTGAGCGGGTCCTTACCCGATGATGGCCATTCCATAGGAACAGGATGTCGAACCCAGCGCGACAAAGATGACGACTGCCAGGTTAAAGGCATTGGGAATGAGTTTCCCCATCGTGGGAGAAAGCGCTTATGAAACGTGGATATCCAACTCGAGACTGCGTGATTCTTCTGCGAGAACCCGCCTTTGTACTAGAAGATAGAGAGAACGGAGAGCCGCCTGGCTCGATCCTGGCACCACGGGGGAGCTTTATATCACGCGTCAGGCGTGCTGATGGCAAGCTCCGGATTTCAGGACAAGCCAGACCATCTCGAGTGGTCTGCATTGGTCTCCGAGTTACGAGAAATAGACAGAGACCATCTGTCACAAAACACCAGCCATCTAGTCCTCTTGAGGAGAGATCCAGTGGTTTTGATTGGATATGATAACATGCTTTCTTGGTCGAACTTTGAGAAGTGGCCTAGGCTAGGCGTGGGAGAGCAGACGTGTAATATCAATCCAACCATCTAAACTCAAGACAGAAGGGTGGCGACGAGGAGAGAAGCGAGAGCCAGGTTCATGGATTCGATAAGCATTGGTTGTGGCTCAAATTTCACCCTCGGGCTGGGGCCGGTGGAAGTGCGGGGAGTAGTCGATGAGGTCTCGAATCCCCCGGGTTTGTGGGGGAATCACCGAGGTCGAATTCTCGAAACAGTTAGGGAATCCACCAGTTGCTCGTTGGCGAACGTACTTCGTAATGGTTGACCATTATCGCCTTGATAGTGACCTACCCATGACAGTTAAGGGCGGGTTATTTAACTTTCATGTGGCTGTCGATTATCCTCGGGTAGAAAAACCGCCCTCAAGAAACGGGCGTTGCTGAAGGCAAGATTGACGGCGTGGTGAACAGACGATTGGTTTCTGCGGAAATTGTGCGCAGGAATTGTCCCATCGGGCGAGAACAGCACCCTCTGGCCACCGGAGGCCTGCCCCACGTGTTATTGGCAAGCCCGCGAGGAGGCCTCAACCTGGGGAGGTTAGTCCATGTAGAACCGAAACCCACCTCGACGGTACCGCTCCAAAGCTCCTCGTGTCCGGAGTGCGAACTTGGTTCATTTTTAGACTTTTTCTCCCTTCAAAGTTGAGCTTCCGGTGGATGTCTACTCGTACTCCGATAAACTTCGTTGTTCATGGCAAAAGTGCGTAGGAGATGTGACCGCTGGAGTTCGACGACAATGCACATGGCAGTGGCTTGAAGAGTCCTGCGAGGAGCTTGCATCATACTCCGCATCCATGCCAATACACGACGTGAGGTGTCTGAGTCAGAAAAGCTGGAAGGTGGGATTCCTTCTCCGTCCATATGTTCCAGCTCACTGTTAGGTGTCCTGAACAGGTTAAGGTACAGTCGAGAGACTGTGCAGGCGGTAGTGGAATTCCGAAGGAAATGAGCAAAGGTAAACATCTTTGGAAGGCAATACGAGGTCCTTTATTGAGATATACCCAAATTCATGAGGAGATGGACGTGGCATGAGCAGACCAGGAAGCTCGCTGCTGTTCCGGTCATCACATTAGTATGCATGCCCACTGCTGCCAGGATATTGAAACAGGTCACCGTGCTGAATATGGAGTCTCATGAAACGATTTTGGACTTTCACCTTATTCCAAGTGTGAACGCAACCAGATTCGCAGTGTCATGCATGTCAGCAACCAGGCTCTGGAAAGTGCGATCTCAGAGGCAGCCGTGGGAGGGTATCATACAAGGTAGCTTGGGTTCTACAAAGGTACCGAGTACCTAGCTCGCATAGGTAGCCATGTACTAGTAGCTTGGGGTTGTTGAAAAGTAGGGCGACAATCGCAGTTTCATTGATTCACCGTACCCTACGGCTCTGCACACGAACGCGATGCTGCAATGCCCCCGTCGCGACTTTTCATGTTTGGTTTGCGCAGGCTGTCGTCGGTGCTGGTCGACAATTGCGCACTGCCTGTTTGTGCCATCAGGAGGAGTGCCGCATTTCGACTGTTGCCTACCTCTCTATGACTGTCCCTCAAAATTGCTGAACCCAAGAAAACCCCATCTATTTGGAGGCCCAAGGCACTCCTGCGACATTCCTTTACCTTTGCAACACCCACCCCAAGACGAAATCCATCCAACACGCATGTCTCATCCCCCCTCTCACCCACTGAGGCAAGACGGTCGTTATCGGCCGAGCTCCCGCGACTAAGAATGGCGTTTAGTTTTTCGAACGTCGCGTCAAGCGGCTCAGCTGTTGGTGCTCCTGGAGTGACTGTCAAAGATGGGGCAGAATTACAGGAAATTCAGACAAATGAATTGGGATTCGCCGCGCTTAATGGCGAGTCGAGAGTGCGGCTCCTTCCAACACCATGGCCTACGGACGATCTTCCTCCTCCCTCGTCGTCGCTACTCAGTGTCGCATCAGTAAGAGGCTTGTTAGCTGCCGCAGGGCCTGATGCGGTCTACATCACCTCCACGACAAAGGTTCGAGAAGCCTTCCAGTCTCCAGCGCCTGAAAAGAGCCAGACGCGGCAATTCCAGCCGGAGATCAAGTTGCCATATCCACGAGTCTCTCATGTCGTTTTTTCTTGTGACGAGAGCGTCCTTGTCGTCTCCACGACTGGGGGGATTGTCGCCTTCCAGGTTGAGAGTTTGCAGAAGGGCAATTTTACTCCTGCATTAGAGATCTCCACCAACAATCAGAACCTCCGAATGATTGCGCCAAATCCAGTCGTGGAATCAGCGGAATTGTTCGCTGTCATCACCGCAAATGGCGATCTGATGCTTCTTGACTTGAAAGCCGGAGGTATAAAATCTGGCAGCGAGGGCGATGTGCTCACAAGAGGCGCAAGTTGTCTGTCATGGAGTAACAGAGGCAAGCAGTTGGTCGCAGGCATGTCGGACGGGACGGCGATCCAGATGAAACCGGACGGTACTGTTGTTGCGAACATTCCCAAGTCAACAAGCATTCCCGCAGACTCTCATGTCTCGGGCATCTCATGGCTCGAAAATGATACCTTCTTCATTATCTATACGCCCAACCAAGCAGGCGATGAGATCCCGCCATCAGAGTACTACATCGTGCAGAGGACTAAAACAAACTACACGTTTCAGAAACTGCCCGAGGTTCTGCCACCATTCGGTCTGGCAAGACTGCCTGCTTTCCACTTCATCTCGAGACTGAGGAATTTTCCGCCCCTTCAAGACTTGTTAATAGTGACTGCCACGACCGCTACCGACGTCGGGCTGATTTCCAAGTCAGACCAGGCTTTGTCACAGGAAGATCCAGTCGTTTCGGCGTTTACTTTCACCACAATCGAAGATGATACGAGGCGCGCCCAGCTTCCCCTTTCAGCAACGATGGAGGATACTTCTCCAATTGGTATGGTAGTGGACTTGTCCAGTTCTGAGAAGGTTCCGAACCCCATCCCGTCAGACCCGGAAATTGAAGAGACTGCTGGACCTGTACCATGTCTGCTCATATTGAACAATGAAGGCATTCTGGTGGGCTGGTGGGTCATAAACAACGAGTCAGTCCGATCAAAGACTACCTTTTCCGGTCTTTCGTCTGTGCAAGCTGCAAAGGAAGGTGCAACTCCTGCTGCTCCGACCCCGTCACCCCCTCCGGCTGCCACCGCGGCTTCTACAGCTGGTGGACCACGTGCCGCCGGTACTTTCGGACAGGATACGAGCGGAGGCTTTGGCACGCCTGCAGCCCCATCACCCTTCGGTGCCCCCTCTGCCAAACCATTTGGAACTTCTTCCCCGATAACGTCTGATAAACCTTCATGGGCCAATACAGGGTTTGGCTCGACTTCCGGTGCAGCTTCGACGCCGGCCTTCGGGCAGCCTGCATTTGGATCAGCCACACCCATGGGAGGCGCCAATGCTCCCGCGTTTGGGTCAGCAAGTGCCTTGGGAAGTCGAACGTCGGCTTTTGGACAACCCTCAGCTATTGGTGGAACTCCTGCATTCGGTCAGACTTCGGGCTTTGGTACCGCTTCAACCTCTAGTCCTTTTGCAAAAGCAGGGGGTGACTCAACCAGCTCAGGCTTTGCCTCGTTCTCGAAGGGAGGAGGATTTGCTTCTTTTGCGGGAGGGGCCACGGGACAAGGCAGCCAAAGCCCCTTTGGTGCAGCGAGCGGGACGAGTCCCTTCGCACAAACATCAGGAAACACATTCAGCTCCAAGAAACCCCAAGAATCACCCTTTGCATCCAAGAAAGCCGATAATGCCTTCAACTCTTTCGGATCGGCAAATGCTTTCAAGTTGCAGTCATCATTCCAAGGGGATGGAACGGCGAAAGATGACCTTCCGCCGCCCAAAGAACTTGGTGGTTTTAGCTTCGGATCCTCTTTTGGTGATATACTAAACGACACTAAGCCCGCATTGTCGCCCACTCACAACAAGGAAGAGGAAATGGACGAGGAAAGCGAAGCGAGCGAGGCTGAATCCGACACAATCCAGGGTACATCGCCCGAGAGATACCCACCACAGACCTCAGCAAACCCTCCTCAGACATCGGTCACACCACCTTCCACCCTCATGCAACCCAAAACTACGCCTGTGCCGGCTGTTTCCACCCTATTTGGACCACCACAAAATGATAGCACAACTCCATTGGCTCAAAACACTACCCCAGGTTGGTCCTTCGACGGCTTGTCCTCCACAACTCCCAAAGAAACCCCAAAGCCATCTCATATGGCCATGTTTGGCACGAAACCCACAACTCAAGAAACACCAGCCGCCGTGCAAAAGAGCGTTCCAGCACCTACTTTCGGTTCTGTAGAACCGCCACCAGATATCAAGAAGGAACCCGCGAATGAAGACGAGTCTGTCGATCTCAAGAGTATTCCCGAGGCACCTCTGCCTCCTGATACTGTCAGCAAACCACGATATGCATCGGGTGAGACTTCTGCTTCGTCGAATACATCGAAAACGCCACCAGATGATGCACCCCTGCCGCCAGATTTCCTCCCTGTGCCTAAAGCAAGCCAAGTGGAAGACGCCAACCCAGAGCTACCGGATGACGACGAAGACGACTTCAGCTCTGGATTCGAGGACGAGGAAGAAGAGGAAGTCGAAGACGAGAGTCCAGAGGAGCAAACAGAGCATTTAGAGACGTCGCCGGAGAGCTCATTCAAGAGTGGCGATAGAAGTCCGGAAACAAGTCCCACAGGTGGGTTATTTACGAAGGTTACTTCAGCCTCCATAGCACCCAAGCCTGCCAGACCGCTATTTGGCGAGGTTGGTACTGCACCTGTTTTCGCACCACCCAAACCACAAGAAAGCCCACGGTCGCCAAGCCCTGTTAGACAGGCCTTCTCAATCGAAGGTCTTCGAGCAGATGCCTCCAGGTCGGTTAGTGCACCGGCGCATCCTCGGTCCGTCATCGACCAACGAAAGGCTGAGTACCAGAAATCTGGACTGGCCGCCCAGGCAGCGAGGACAAGAGAGGAAGAGGCGGCCAAAGAGAAGGCTCGCCGCGAGGCTATTGCGCGAGAAAAGGCGCAAGCGGAAGCTGAGGAGCTGGCACCGCTCGAGGATGACGAGGATGAGAGATTGCGCCAGGAGCTGGAGAGACCTATCACGCCGTCGGAAACGCTGGACGATTTCGTCACTTATCAACCGCGGGCCCCCGAAGAGACACAAAAGACTGGCATACCAGCACAGATCGAGCGGCTTTACTCAGATATCAATTCGATGGTATACACCCTGGGAATCAATTGTCGCTCGCTATCAGCATTCCTGCAATACCAGCAACCCGAAGCAACCAATCAGTCATGGCCAGCAGTGCTCAAATCCGAGACGCCAGTGGACGCTCTGAACGACGAGCTACTTTTGACGGATATTGCGAGATTGCATGAAGGATATGCAGTGCTTTCCGATATGCTTGCCGACTGCCGCATTGGGGAGTACATCGAGAAATCTGAAGAGGCCCAGGCTCTGATGAAGCGAGAGGTGTTCGACTTGAGGAACAAGCTCATGTCCGTACGTAAGACCTTGCATAGTCTGTCGGCTGCCGACGGTGCAGTGAGCGCACCTCTTTCCGCTGAGCAGACTTCTATCCAGCATGATCTTCGCAAGTCTTTTACCTGTGTGCAGACGCAGATTGTTCAGATCGAAGACGGGCTCTCCGTCCTTCGAGCGAAGCTTGCTCAATTAGCGCCAGCCGATGGCTCGGGTCAAACAACAGGGGCTCTGGGACGAGGGTCTTCACGGAAGAAACCAACCGTGGAAGCTGTGAAGAAAACTGTGGAAAAGATGATGTCTATGGCGGAACAGAAGAGTGCAGATATCGACGTCCTCGAAGCGCAGCTCAAAAAGATGGGTCTGTCTTCAGGAACGTCACTGATCAGCAATGGCGACATATCCAGTGGAGCTCCAAGCACTCCCCCGCTTGGCCGACAGACGAGGAGCCCGACGACGCCGGGAAGTGCAGGCAGCGTCTACCATACACCAGACTCCAAATTTGGTAGTAGCACGCGTCCAGCTCGAGGTTTCCGGACAAGTCAAAATGGAGGGTTGACCATGATATCGGCAGAAGATAAGCAACGATGGCAGGCCAAGGCGCGTCGTCGCAAGGACGTTGCCAACATGTTGAAGGAAGTCTTGGAAGAGAAACAAAAGGGGTTTGCAAAGGTGGTCAAGGGATGAAATGGACGAGAGATTCAGTCCTCATACTTATGTGAGATTAGCGGGATCAGGGATCTGTGCAATGGAGGATCTTGCCGTCTTGGAAATGATACGGGACCAGGTCTAGATTCAGCAAGGTTTAAGTAGCAGCGGCCAAAAGTTGGGAAATCCCAACATTGATATTGACTTGAGTATTAATACCTATGTACCTACCTAGGTACCTAGGTACCTAGGTAGGTAGGTAGGTAGGTAGGGTACGTGGCTCGGTGGTGGGGAAGAGTCAACGTCCGATGTCACGTGAGAGGAACGCGATGGACCGTTGGTGCCGTGGCTTGGCACTGCAATCAAACTCGGCGAGTGTGACTTGAACTAACTTGTAAGGTTCCCCTCTCGCGCATCGAAATTGTTTGTTCATCTTCGCACCTCGCTTGCCCCCAGCGCACACACACGCCGCACGCCATACGCCATACGCCATCGCCCCCATTTCCCTTGGTCAAGCTTGCAACCTCTGCATCTTAAGGAGGCGTCGATCGTCCCTAAATCATTCCAACTTCAAACCCTCCATTCATCTGGGATCTCCTCATCCTTTTAGCCTCTTCTTCTTCCTCTTCCCAGAAACCACCCTTCGACCGTCCTTGTGTGTTTCCGCGTCGCGGTGCCCTCCCCGACCCTCTACAACCTGAATTCTCCTACGGTCTCTACCTGCGCTTTTCAAGCTCCTCTCTCCTTGTGCTGCGGAATCTGTCAAAAGTGTCACTGCCCGTCATTCCGATTCCAACCCTGCATCTCATTCCGTCTCGTCCTTCCTCCAACGATCGTGGGCGTCTGAGTTAAGTACAGATTCACCCTTCTGCTAGATACGGGAAGGACAGAGGATCAAGATCATCTTCAAAGGCGTTGCTTTAGTCAAATCCACCCTCACACACACCTCCTCATCCACCAGCACCATCACTGTCTCCTCCTCTACGACTCTTCCGTTGAACATCTCGCACTTCCGCCCTCAGTTTCACCTCCATACGCACTTTCTTGCACCTCATCGAACCATTGCAGAGTACGCAGCATATCTCTCCAGTTTTCAACCAACCCCAGCACGAATTCTGAAGTCATCCTCATTCACACACACAATCCTATCCCTGGCATTTCGCTCTCGCGTTCGCAGTTCGATCATCTCCCTTACACCAGCAAGTTTTCCTTCGACCGCCCCTTGGTGTACATAAAAAGAGATATACCCCACAGAACAATAATAAGAAAAATTTGACCACACACTGTCTCCCCGGGTGACCCATCCAAGTACGCGATATGTCTGCCTCACCCACCTCCCACGCCATGTCTTCAGCAAAACGGCCTTTGGAAGATCCCTCTTCTCCTTCGGCCCCGACTGACCTGCCAGACGCGAAGCGGCCAGCGCTAGACAAGGTGGTCAGAGAAGATGCTGTGGCTGAGGGATCAGCTCCTCCTAGCACCGGATCAGCCGAAGGCCTCAAGCCCACCGAAAAGCACCCACTACCGGCACCTGTGACAAACGGATCGACAGAAGGTCATGTTGATGGTGCTACAGCAGTGGGAACCAAGGGCGCACCAGCCGCTCCCTTACCCGAGACACAGTCGCAAAATGCGGGTTCCGAAAACGATCGAGCCACGTCTCAGGCTCCATCTATGCCGCCGCAGGACGAGACAAACTGGATTCATATTCGTGCAGTCATTTCCAGTGCAGAAGCCGCAACCTGTATTGGAAAAGGGGGCGAGAATGTCACCCAAATCAGAAGACTTTCTGGTGCCAAGTGCACTGTGAGCGATTACTCAAGGGGGGCTGTTGAGCGCATCTTGACTGTTAGTGGTGCTCAAGATGCCGTCGCAAAGGCTTTCGGCCTCATCATTCGCACTCTAAATAACGAGCCCCTCGAAGCTCCGTCGACTGCGCAATCAAAGACTTACCCACTGCGACTCCTGATTCCGCACATCTTGATCGGCTCTATCATTGGGAAATCCGGTGTGCGCATCCGAGAAATTCAGGAAGCCTCTGGCGCTCGCCTCAACGCTTCAGATTCGTGCCTGCCTCTTTCCACCGAGCGCTCTCTCGTCGTCCTGGGCGTTGCTGATGCTGTTCACATTGCCACATACTATATTGCCGTTACATTGGTTGAGCAATTGACGGAACGTTTTGGTGGCCCTGCCGCGTCCGCCTATGCCACAAGAAGTGGTGGTCCGGCAGGAGTCGTCCCTGGTGGAATGCAGGTTGTGCCATATGTTCCTCAGCCAGCCGGCGGTCAGTACGGCCATCCGGACATGTACAAGAGGCACAATACGCATCCTCCACAACGAGTGCCTCCTCAGCCCTATGGCGCACCGCAGATGCACGGTACTCCCCAACAGCCGTATCCTCCGTTTGCTCAGCCTTACGCAGCAACGACGCCACGGACTCCAAGCTATGGAGTCGGCCCACAGCAACCGGCAGCGTATGGCCAAATGCCACCTCAGCCCGCCGCTCATGGACAACCGGCGCAACCAGCGCACGGGATGCCAGGACAACCAATCACTCAGCAGATCTTCATTCCCAACGACATGGTCGGTGCGATCATTGGCAAAGGTGGCGCGAAGATCAATGAGATTCGGCATCTCAGTGGAAGTGTCATCAAGATCAATGAGCCACAGGACAACAGCAATGAAAGATTAGTCACCATTACCGGAACGCAAGAATGCAACCAGATGGCATTGTACATGCTTTATTCGAGGCTGGGTAAGTCCATGACTGAAGCTGCTACCTTTATTTCGTGTACAAACTAACCGCATAACAGAGAGCGAGAAACATCGGATCTGATCGACAGTGGAGAGAGGGATTCGTCCCCTTGGCATGGTGATTGCTCGAATGTTGTCCTCTACGTCGAAGGTGCCATTTCTTTCGGTTTCTGGGACTGGTGAATAATATGACGGCCAACAGCCAGTATTTTTGTGTGGTTCGGGCCAGGGAGACCGAACGAGGAATCGCCCATCCGTGGTATTACGAGGACAAGAGGACACAAATGCGCCGTGGGAGTAAGACGCCTTGTAGGGCGCCATTAATTTGTCCCAAGTCGGGAGCGTAACTTCGAGGCATCGAAGGGAGCTATTTGGAAGCAGCAGATGCATCAGGTTTTTCTGCCTTGTTCCTGATTCGATGAATGTGTACCATCAATAGACTGCAAAAGTTCGTTTCTTAATGTCTTGAATCGCGTTAACCACAGTCCTGGCACCACCGCTGCTTGTGCTGTTCCATTCGCGGCCATGTCTTCTCTGGCTGCAAAGATGCCATTGAGGCTCCCCAAGGCTGACCTCAGCCTCTTGCCAGAACGTTCAGAAAGGCCTGATCATTGTAAGCTGACCCAACAAGGTGCAGCCAAGACCAAGTGACTGCCCTGCCTCGATGGAGAGTCATACGGTAGGGAGATTTCTTCCTAAGAGCATGCTGGATATAAAAAGGCTGGTCAGGGTGGAGTGGCACTCGGTTTCAAGCGGGCAGAATCAGCCATATCAAATGACATTCCCATCGTTCTTTCTTTCGTATGAGTTCTAGGAGGTCGATCAACCCCGTTTCCAAGCATGAAATCCTCAACCTCCTTCACCGTGACTTTTCTCGTAGCCATGACGAACCATCTCGTCCCCACCGCGGCGACAATCTCGCTCGGCCACGACACGCTCAACAACTACGCCTGGCTCACGGGGTCCCAACCATGCAACCCGGTCCTGATTTCCCCGTACGGGTCGTCTGAGTGTGGCGTCGAATTCGACGTCGCTGGAGACGAGGACGGCGACGATGATGTGGCTACATATCGACTCCAGCACTGCGGAGAGGCCAGCGAGTTCCAGCTGCAGGAGCATGCCGGCGGGGATGGATGGGCGTTCTACGCGTATTGTGAGCCCGCACCACTGGGAGGGGATGGCCGGATGGATTGTTCCTCTTCTGTGCTGGAGGAGTGGAGGTGTGGGTGAAGCGTGAAGAGTGGTCGATGTGCTTGATGGGATGTGAGATGGGAGGGAAGAGGGAAGAAGGAAAAAGGGGTGGTAGCCTCGTGAGTTGTCCACGACGCTGGAGCTGACGATTCCGTGGGGGGAGGCCTGTTTGTACGCCAACCACACTTGAATCATGGTCATAATATTGAGTGTCAGGCTGTTTGTTTGCTCATCGATATGACCATAGAAGGGTGCCAACCAAGAATGAGGTTGCGTTACAACTATACCAATAGCGCATTGGTCCGGAAACAGCAAGACTCACTTCTAGCTACAACAATTGCCATCTGATGATACCACCCAAGTAGCCAACAAGCAGGAAGACAACATCTCTCGCTGGCTCCTCAGTCGACCGTGCAATGGTTCCGGCCCCATGTCTCTGCTGATCCTCTCTAGACAACTGGGAAGCGGCGCTGTGCTTTGGTCAAAGGCCCTCAAGCCTAGTTTAAGGTTTGCGGGGAAAATTCTGTTGCATGGCGGGGCTGCGGGAGGCTTGGCAATCATGAAGGATTCACATTTCTGCTCTGACGTTTTCCATTCAGCTCGTTTCTGCATTATTTTATATCTCATTGACGACTCAGGTATTCCGCTACATCACAACAACATGGCTGACTTCACATTGCACCGGGCGCCCCCTTTCCGGGCAGAGCAAATGGGATCACTGCTTCGCCCCCAAAAGCTCCTCGATGTCCGGGCCGCCATACGGGACAAAAACCTCTCCCCAGAAGAAGCAGGTCTTCCTGCCGTTGAGAAGGAGTCCATTGGAGAGATCGTCAAGACGCAGCTCTCGTTGGGCTTCAAAGCCGTCACCTCGGGCGAATACAGCCGAACACGCTTCTGGGGATTGTTCTGGGATGAGCTGGAAGGCACCAAGCGCCTACAGGATGCCGAGGCGAGCATGTTTCGCCTGTATCACCCCGATGTGGTCTCTTTGATCGAGAAGGATCGAAAAGTCATGCCTGGGGACAGTGTGATTGCTGGTGCCAAGATCAGACATGCCGGCACAGAGTCAAATCTCCACGAGCTGCGGCTGGTACAGGCTTTTGTCCCGAAGGAAGATTGGGGCAATATCAAGCTCACCATGATTACACCGTCTGTAAGTCTTCCAGCACATACCCGGTGACGTGGTTCGCTCCCAGGTTGTCATAACTGATCATCCCAACCCTGAAGTGGTTCCACATGCGGTACAAACAAGGACGCGCATACACGCCGGAAGCATACAAGAACGATGCCGAGTACTTCAAGGACGTTGCGGCGGCCTATTCAAAAGAGCTTGAGGTTCTCTATGAAGCTGGTCTGAGAAATGTCCAATTCGACGACCCGAATCTGGCATGTAAGTATCCTCTGCGTGTGTCGTACTTGCCAACATAAACCACTGATCATGGTGTGCCAAAAAGACTTTTGCTCTAAGCAATTCCGAGATGGCTGGGCACAGGATTCCGACAACATCGGCTCCGTCGATGACCTTCTTGACGCCTACATCAATCTCTATAACGACTCGATATGCAAGTGTCCACCCGATATGCACACCGGTGTCCACTTGTGCCGGGGAAATTTTATCGGCGGGCGGCATTTTGCAGAGGGAGCGTACGACATCATAGCCAGCAAACTGTTCCAAAATCTCAATGTCAACACCTTCTACCTGGAATACGACACTGAACGGGCGGGTGGATTTGAACCCCTGAAACACCTGCCGAAGAACAAGAACGTGATCATCGGTTGCATCAGTACGAAGCTGAGGAAATTGGAAGACAAGGAAGAAATGAAACAAAGAATTTATAAGGCGGCGGAGTACGTCGCCGAGGGATCGAATCAATCGAGGGAAGAAGCTCTCAAGAGAATTGGAATCTCTCCCCAGTGCGGGTTCAGCACTCATGAGAGCGGGTACCCCTTGAGCCAAGAGGATCAAGAGAACAAGTTGAAGTTGATCAGGCAAATCGCAGATGAGATCTGGGGGGAGCCGTGAGGCGGTCTGGTCTCGTGTGTGCGGGTGTGGAGGGGAGCCTTTTCCTTGACGTGCGCTTGATATACATACATACTTGGGTTGCTGACGGGAGCATTTTGTTGTCACCAGAGCATTTCAACATTCTGGGTTAGACAAAAAGGTCCAGCAGGTTCAACACGGATATACCAAAAGGAAGAGCATGAAGATTACGGAGAACACGAGGGTGGCATACCTGGCGAGCTGGTTTCAAGAGCAGCTAAATAACAAGGCTGACTGAATGGGGTGCCACGATACTTTCCACACCGAGGGAGAGTTTTGGCGTCGACCTGATCGCTCCGTCATTGTACCGAAAAGGCGGTCCCGTTCCGCTCGATCGGCTTCCAACGGTCTTTGGTCTTTCTATCACCCATCGCGACAGCTAATAAGCAATAAGCCATGTGCCTTCCAACCCCCACAACCCCCACAAACTCCAGAGTCCCCAGGTTCGTGGAGGCCAATAGAAGGTCGTGCCGGAGATGTCTGCCAGGAACATGCCCCTCCTGCAGCAGGACGGCGAGTGCCCGGTGAAGACGCCGTTGCTTGCCCTTCCCTGTGCAGCAGCAGCAACAAGTCTCCTGTGTCTCGTGGTCGCCTGACCTGCCGCAAGCTATGCCCAGTTGACGCTTGCTACTTTCAATCCTGGAGGCAGTAGGCGCATTTTACGCCTCCTGAGCGTGCCAATAGGTTCTTGGCTTCGCTTTACGTTCGACCGAGCATGATGCATGGCTTCTGTTTCCTCCACACCTTCGGCGAATGGGCAAGAAATGATAGACAGATTCCGTCGGCGTGGGAGCCGACGGCAAATGATCGATGCAGAGAGTGAGAATGCTGATCATTTCTAAATGTCGTGGGTATTCCCCCTTGATCTTTGCCCAGCATCGTGTGCTGGATCTTTTCACTTCTATCCTCCTGGGTGTATCGCCGTTTCGTTGACTGAATTCCTCAACTGTGGCCCAACATGACGGGGACAATGTGGTATACGCTCGGGATTTCGTCCTTTGCAGCTATTGGCACGTTTGTGTTTGTATGCCTCGTCCGCGCCCTGATTGCGATCGACCAACCACTGACTATGGGCGCGAATAGGGCTTTGATACCGGCATTGCTACGACGAGTGAGTGGGAAATGGTGCGATATTACACAAAGTTACTAAGTCAGGCTATCAGCAATCGCACACCAAAGCTGGATAGACTACATGGACAAACCATCCAAGGGACTCACCGGGGCCGTATGTTGCGCTTTAACAAGTCCTTTTGCCCGTGACAAAGCTCCTAAATCGTGACAGGTGGTTTCTGTATACATCGCTGGCGAGGCAGGCGGAGCTTTGACCCAAACTTTCATCGGTGACGCTCTCGGTCGAATTCGCTTCTTGCAGTTGATGTCCGTGATTGTCACCATCGGCACCATTATTCAGACTGCTTCTCAAAGCATTGGCATGTTCCTGGCTGGTCGTGTGCTGGCTGGATATGCTGTCGGGTGAGTATCATGCAATACTGACGACCGTTGTCCCGCCCTTTCTCAGAACCAAAACTGACCAGCAATGAAGAGGGATGGTTGCAACAGTTCCCATCTATTTATCCGAAATCGCTGCTCCCAACGTCCGCGGCCTGATTGGGGGTATCTCAGGATGTGGGATATCCCTCGGGACAATGGCCTCCAACTGGGTCGGATTTGCATGCAGCTATGCTCCATACGGCCCTGTTCAATGGCGACTTCCACTGGGCATTCAGATTCCTTTCGGCATTCTACTGTTCATCGGTCTAGCGACCTTTATGCCAAACTCTCCCCGTCAATTGATCCGCAACGGCAAGATAGACGAAGCACGCCGCGAGTTCATGAGGATCAGGAAAGATCTCACGAACCACGAAGTGCACGAGGAGTTTGTACTCATGCGGCGCCAGATCGAGTTCGAACAACAGAGAGAGGTCAAGAGTCTGCAGGAGGTCTTTAAGCTGTTCAGACACAGAGCTCTTACGTATGGTCAACTCTCCTTGCCATCTGCTGTTGACGACCCAGAACGATGCTGACCGCTTCCACACAGATCGATAGCAGTGCAGACCATGACCAGTCTCACTGGTGTCAATGTCATTCAGGTACGCTTTTCCTCTCCGCGCCAGACCGCCACGAACGTGGGCCATCGTTAGGCTAACCATATTCCCTACAATAGTACTACCAAAGTAAGACCATTCCTGCTTCCAGTCTCCCTTCTTTACCTCTTCTTTCAAGGAGAACCGAAAAAGCATCCTCCGATTACGCTTAGCTAACACGCGTGGCCATTCCCAGCAATCCTGTTCAAATCCCTCGGAATCAACAGCCACATGATACTGGCCCTCGCCTCCATATACGGCACACTCGCATTTAGCTCAAATGTTCTCACTACGATCTTCATGACCGATCGATGGGGTCGTCGAAAGTACAGTCCACACCTTGTCCCCGCTTTTTACAAATGTCCAACCAGTCATGTCCTGATTTGAAGCCCTTCTATGAGTCCCTTGTTCTCTTCACCACTCCTGTTACCTGCTTGATTACTGATTACCCTTACAAAATCCCTGCCTTTGCAAAATCTTCAACCCTGTTTTACCGGGCACTAAACTTTGCTCACACAGGATGATGCTTGCCGGGCTCTCGGGCATCGTGTTGATCGAGATATACACGGCCGTCATGCAGCGCGAGTTTCAAAACACAACCAACAAGGTCGGCAAGGGCTTTGCTATTCTGGGCATCTACTTGTTTGTGGTGACCTACTGTAGGTGGCTTTTGAGTTGCCCGTCGTCGCACACCCCGTTCTTTTCAGTCCCCCTTCGTCTTTCCCATGCTGACAACACTCAAAGATGGCCTACTCAATTCCACGACTTGGCTGTACGGATCAGAGGTGCTTCCTGTTGCTCTACGGTCGAAAGTGATGGGTCTAGCGGCCGCGTCGCACTTCATCGTCAATGTCGGGAGTAAGTATTAATTTCCACCACATGAAAAAAGGAGCTTCCGTGGCCTGAAGCTCGCAAATCAACCCTCTTCGCACCCATCGCGGATGCCGGCGAAATTTGTATAAGGGAGAGAATGAATTGAACAGAATAGCTAACCACGCTTTCTTCAACTCTCTACAGTCACCGAGGCCGGACCATCGGCGTTCGCCAATATCAAAGAGGTGAGTTGTCGACCTCTTCTGTCAAGGGAATCCACCCCTTCCACCGAGACCCCTTCTTTTTTCTTCAACCCTTTATCTTTTGGTTCTAGACTAATCTATCCGTCTGTCCGAGCCAGAACTACTACTACGTCTTCGTCGGATGCTCCTTCTTCTTCCTTGTCGTGGCCTACTTTTACTTCCCGTAAGTCCTCCAATTCCACCGCCCTCAGCTACTAAAGAAGACAATTCGGGGGTCTCGGCTCCAACCCCTGCCCTCGTCCCTTCTATCCGCTGGCCACGTCTCGCTGACCTAGTCTCCCCATGCTTCCCAGAGAAACAAAGAAGAAGACTCTCGAAGAGATCGCCGCCGCCTTTGGTGACAAGGTCGTCTTGCTGACCGAGACCGATCTCGCGGTCGAGAATGCGGTCATGGAGGACAAGGGCGGCGCGGTGCAGGTGGAGAGCACCTCAACAGAGCCATCCAAGGTCTGATATATCCACCCTTGCTACGCTTTGGAGAACACGGACGCAAGACATTACTTCAAGGGGAGGGGAGCCGTTATTGGTATGGATGGGAAGTAGTTAGTCACTCACGTGCTCGATTTGGGTTACGTGTCTGAAGAAGCCAAGGGACTGATCTGAAGGGGACAATAAGGGTTCATGCAAATTGCAAGCTAGGCGTATCCCCTGAGCAGATATGTCCTTCACGCTCTTTCGGCCGATTGTCGACCACCTTTGCCATCTCATCATTCCGTCCATGCTTGTAGAGACCCTCCGGATGGGCCAATGGTTGTCAGATCTGGCTAGCGTACTTCCTGACCCAGTAAGACACTCCACCTCCAACAGCCCTTTTGGGGATAGTAGGATACGACAACTATTCCCCGACTTGTATTCAGCGGACTCCCGACCGCCATTCTTCGACATCATCATCGATTTGCATTTGGTGTACCGCACGGTCTCTGCTCGCGTCAAGGATGCTGGCGTTATTATTCGCAACGTTCAACGGATGGGTGAGGCTGATCTCGAAGCTGAGGAGGGATGAAAATCTCTGCCGTGTCTTCTCATATAATATATACTATTCGCCTTGAATTGCTGTGTCCAACCCACCTGCGGTCCGGGGCTGGCACGTGCTCGCGCCCGGTGCGCCGTCGTCTTCTTGCAAAAGCGACCGCCTTTGATATGCTGTTCTTATTCGATTTTCGGCGCTTTCTTCTCCTGTTGCCTCTGTCTTTCGGCGGTGAGAGGCGCTGCCCTGAGCCTTAGCGAGCGTCGACAATTGATATCCCATTTATTGTTTATACTTCTGGAGGCATTCCAGGAAGAGGTGACAGATGCCAAGGACAATCAGCCCTCAAAGGAGCGGACAACTGTGGCAGGCACGGCCTGGCCACTGCAGTGGCTAGCCAGAGGCTAACGCCTTCGAACCTCGGTGCCTTTAGAGAGGCGAGCGCTGGTCGCGTCTTTAGTTAGTCTGAGGCAAGAATTTCGAGAAATCCTTTGTGTGTGTCCCCACAGATACAACAACGCCTTTCGACGAGCGCACCTATAGGAAGGCTATTAAGGCGTTAGGTACTCAACTCGTTGGGGTACCGGAACCTCTTCCACGCTAGATCCGACCTCTTCCTTGGCGTTAATACTGCTCGCTAGGTCTCATATAAATATAAGGAATCTATCACTACCTTCGATATGGTCTTGAAATCTCTGGTCAACAAGGACCTGGAGTCTTGTCGAACCAGATTTAAAGAGGCGAGGGAACATCTACAAGCCCACAATGAGGACGATGGGGCCGGAGAGTAGCAAAGCGGCGGACTATAGTTCGAAACAAGCTGGGGGGTATCTGAAAAGGGCGCCTCCCTTGATGCCAGAATTTTATTGGCTCATTATTGGCATGAGAGTGGCCGGAAATTACAACTCGAGCTGAGTCTGTGTAGGGAACAGCGGAACGTCTCTGAGTTTCGCAACTTGATGAGGGCGGCGTTCGTGTGCGAAACTCCCATGACGACGGGATGTGCCACATTTTCGTGCCCGTCATTGGGGACCCCTTGAGGGTGAGGACGGAATGTACTAATCCGGCAGGCATAATCAGTGTATCTCCTTCTTTCAGAAGTGCCGCCATGGGCTGCTGTGGTGGGGACCAACTCTGCTCTCTATCGTTGACCCAAGACTTCGTCTCGGCATCACTCATGCCAGGCCACATAAGCCACAGTTTCTCGGCCACAGTCATGAACTCGTCGCCAACTCCATATTTCAGAATGTTGTACGGACTTGGTCTTAGCGTGCTAGGCATGTGGTGCCGACGTGCTCTGTCCTTCAACTACCTATACAGTTAGCTGAGTCTAACTCACAGCTCACTTCATCTTCACCGTCGAGTAACCATTTGGCTTGACTACCTCACATAGGGCGAGTGTTGCACATACGTTGTGCGGATTTTGAAATCTGGAAGGAAGCATCTGCCTGGGGTTTCCCGTTGCTATATGGAAACTGTGACTTTCGCTTTTGGCGGATGAACATGAGACCATACAAAAGGTTGACATATTGGCCATTGAGGGCTCTCCAACACAGGAGCCGATGTCTTTCACCTGGTCGCTCGGTGCCTTCAGAAGATCGCAATCTCGATATCCGTCAAACTACAACGGCCCCATGCCATTCCGCGAGGGTTTATTGCTCTGCCTTGTTGGGTATGCCTGTCATCTGCTCCGCCAACACATCCGCCGCCAGCGCGGGTCTGTCCTTAACCGACTTCCCGGCTGTAGTGCCAGCATCGACTGGCATGATTAAGCCAGTAATCCATTTGGCCTCCTTGCTGCACAAGAACAAAATGGCTGGGGAGAAACCGTCAGCATCAGAACATCACAGATCTCAGAAGAAGGAAAGTAATACCGTATCCCACATCCCATCCAGTGCCCTCTTGTTTCAACATGTTTTGGTTTATCCTTGCCTGCCTCAAGTCTCCGGAGACACCGCGGCTCCTCACCATCTTTTTTTTTACCGGCGAGTTAGTATCGTCGCTGGGACTGGGGTTCTGAAAGAGAAGATCTCGGAAAAAAGCAAGAGATCATCTGAAAAAACTAGGCGGAAGTGTACCAGGGACAAGAATTGAATGTGGGCAAAGCGGAAACTTACTGGAGTGTAGACCATGCCGGGACACACACAATTAACCCTGATGTTCTCGGTCCCATGCTGCGCGGCCATCGCCCTCGTCATTTGAATGACCGCTCCCTTGCTCGTTGGGTACAACAAGCTTGGATTACCACCTTGCAAACCGGAAACCGAGGAAATATTGACGATGGCGCCACGGCCGTTCTTACGCATCTCAGGGATCGCGTGGCGCGCCATCAGGACCATACTTTTGACATTGATGCGCATGTCACGATCCCAAGCCGCAAGGTCCACTGTCGTGGCGTCTCCCATGGCTCCGCCCACGCCAACGACGTTGACGAGGATGGTTACGGTGCCAAACAGCTCGACTGTCTTGGCCACTGCGTTTTTGCATGATGACTCGTCTGTGACGTCCGTGGGGATGACCTCCGAGATGCCACCCTCCGCATCGATCATGCGCTTAGTGTCCTCGGCCCAAGAGGCGTTGATGTCCAGGAGGGCGACCTTGGCGCCTTGCCGGGCGAGAAGAATGGCTGTCGCACGCCCGTTTCCAATTTCGCCTATACAGGTAATCAGTCTACGGTAATGAAAGGAGACTGAGGCTGGGTAAGTGGCCTTACCAGGCATGCGAGAGCCCGCGCCAGAGACGATGGCGACTTCACCGTCAAAGCGGAAGGGCGGCGGGGGTGTGTTCGAAGCCATTGTTCTTTCCAGACTCAGTCCTTCTCAGGTGTTGATGTTAAGACCGATATCAAGCGTGTTGTTCAGCCGGTACTCTCGTGGCAGCAATCGCAATAAACCCTCAAGCTACCCACTTGCCTCTTTGTGTGAGCTCTTGGAACCTCCGACATTCTCGACATCATCACAGCACATAACTGAGTATTATATGTGGCCCTGAAGCCTCATACTCGGTTACGGTCGATGTCCGGTTTGGGGGCGGGGAGTGGGAGTGGGGGGAGGAGAGTGGGGGGTTGGCCTGGTCCTGCGAAAGCTTGTACAAGGTACCTAGCACCGTGCCTAGGTACTTTTGACGGAGTTCTTGTGCCTCTGATTGGATTACCGGCTTTTTAACCGGCTTGGAGAAGATCATGCCGTTGGAGAAGGGGGTGAGACAGCCATCCGAGGCTTGAAATAGCAGTCGGAAGAATTGCGTGATTCGGCAATCGCACAAGAAGCACACCCTTGAGGTGAGAGAGGGGAAGACGGCTACCGTGAACACTGTCCTTTGCCAAAGGACACGAGAGACCTTTACTCGGCATAAACAGAGTGCTCATGGCGGATAAGGAAGGCTATCTCGCAAAGCCGTCAGGCGAGTGCTGCTTAACGGGCTCTCTTCACGAGGGGGAACCCAGAGGCCGCACCGAGACAGTTGCCGGCATTGAGACATACATCTCAACTCCTCAGGGCAAGAACAACGGTAACATCGTGCTCTATTTCCCTGACGTATGGGGATTCTTTAACAATGGATTCCTGGTTATGGATGGATTTGCAGATGCTGGCTACACGTGTATAGGGTTGGATTACTTCCGAGGAGTGAGTGTACCCTTGCTTGCATGGCATTGTGGTCCTCTATTGCTGATACGAACTCGCAGGACCCGGTGTGGAAGCACCGCAAGGGCCGCGATGACCCTGCTCCAGGGTTTGATTATGAGGCGTGGAAGAAGAAGCACATCGCATACGCCGATGAGGTGGTGCCGGGTTGGGTCGAGGCCGTCAAGGCTCAGTTTGGCTCACCGACGACAAAATATGCGTGCGTGGGGTATGTTTGTCTCTGGTGGTACTAGAACGATCCGGTTCAGCTCTGACCGCAGTGCCAGGTACTGTTTTGGGGCCCCGTATGTGTGCAACGAGTTGGCCAGAGACATCTGCACTGCAGGCGCGTTTGCGCACCCTGCGTTCTTGAAGGAATCCCATTTCCGGCAGCTCAAAAGTAAGAGGACTTGAGCTTCTTTCGCGAACTGGGATCGACTGACAATCCTCTTGAAGAACCTCTGTTTCTGTCTTGCGCCGAGACTGACCACACATTCGGGACTGACGCACGCAACGATGCCATCAAGATCCTCCAGGAAGAGAAGAAACCGTACAATTTGCAGCTGTTCTCTGGGGTGGAACATGGGTTTGCGCTTCGCTGTAACTTGGACAATCCCTATGAACGTACGTTAACCATGCAACTTTAGGGGAGGTGTTGAGCTTCCGATTTGGACTTAGCTGACCAATTGACAGGCTATGCTAAGGAAGAGAGCTTGAGAGCTATTGCCCAGTGGTTTGATTTCTGGCTGACACAGTAAGAGCAACTCATGACGGGACTAGCGGGCTGGAATATAGCAGTCAACGGTGCACAAGCCTACCCTTGTTCATCTGCGAGTGTCTGTTCTGTATGCAATGCCTTCCTGCCATCCATTTTGCACCTCAGCTTTTCCTTTTTGTTCCAGGAAGCGTATGAATTTCGTGACACAAGGATGGACGGGTGAATGTTTGGCAGGCAGAGATCCTTGTTCTGTCCACTGATGTTCGACCGCAACAGACTCTCTGGCGAAGTCGCGAGGCGTCTTCAATCCTTGACATTTGGCTCTTGGTCGAGGCAAGCTTCATTCGATTGAAGAAGTATTTCCACAGCTTAATAGCTCTGCTTCTTTGCTGTCAGCATTTACCCGCAGACAGAAGGAATGGGAGCCCAACCCCCTGCTGACCGAGCAGAGATCCTGTGCTCCTGCGCTCTCGGTGTTTAAGCTCTCAAACCTCACAATGAACACATGGCGTCATTCTGCGGCTCTTCAAAGGGTCGAATGCTCTGATCGTCAGGGGCTGCAGAGCTATTTTGGGTCTCTCCAACGACTACTGGAAGTGCGAACCATCTGCGTCGGTATACTGCTCCCTCCGAGTCTCACGAGCAACGCTTGGGCCGTATGGTGGACTGGCCACTGTATATTCCTTGCTTGTGTGAACTAAGCATCTGTGGGATCCGAGTTGATAGACTTTCACCCTTCCCCTTGCAGCCCTACTGCGCCTCCATAGACCCCGATAGGCTGTGATCCGCACCAATCGGATGCTCAGCGCACCCGAGCCCCTGAGCGCCAAGCCTCTTCCTCGACCCCCTGATGCAGTGTTCCACCAGTTCCCGCTGTCTTGGTTCCCCCCAGACTCCGGAGTCGTTTCACCGTGGACACAATGCAGAACATGAAAGTTTCGGTAAATGTGTATATGCTCCAAGAACTTCCAAGCTCCCTCAAACACTCCATGGGCGGCTTGCACCAAACGCAAAGCCATGGAGAGACTTTCGCCAATGCTTGCAAACATGGCATTGCTGCTCTTTTACTGGCCACTAGGGCAGTGATGATCGCTGAGGCTGAAGCACGACATGTCGCAGACGCTGCATGCCGTTGGTATTCCGCTGCCGACATGACAGAGCTGGAACGGCTAGCATTCTCATCGTGGTCAAGTATGGTGGGATATAAAGGGCTGTTCTCCTCGTTACGGTCTGTTGTGTCTTGTAGCTTTGCCCATTCTCGAAACCACTACGCTTTCCGAGTATCGTTATTCGTGTCTAGCCAGACGCTACATCTTTTGCCCTGTCTCTGACCTCAAAAATGACATCTACACCCTTCGAGGTCCGAGGTCCTCTCCCGCCACCATCTTCAAATTACTACAAACCGCCTTCTCCTCATAGTGTGCCCTACTCACAATCCTACGAGCCCTCTCATCCGGCGTTCTCGCAGCACTCATACGAGGCCCAGTTCTACATGGACGAGAAGACCAAATACATACCACCCCCGAGGTTACACACGGCGCCTCCGCCGTCGTTCCAAGACGCAACCATGGTGTCCATCCCGGCCGACATGTTCGACCGGATGTTCTTGCAGGCGCAGAGCCAACAAGAGCCCGCCGGGGCCGGCAGGAAAAGCGCAAAGCAGCAGATATTTGGCAATCCAACGCCACTGTCTGTTGTTGGATTCTTGCTTTGTCTGAGCCCGCTGAGCTGTGACCTGATGGGCTGGCGAGGCGCGGGTGGAAATGGAGCGGCGTCAGTGTACGTATTGCATATTCGCACCCCTATACCCAATACCGTGATCAACAAAAGAAGAAGTCTGACGACGCTATCCTGTACCAGCGGAGCGTATTTCTTCCTCGGCGGCGTGCTCATGCTCCTGGGCGGCTTCCTCGAATGGGTCGCGGGCAACACGTTCCCCTTCGTCGTGTTTGCCTCCTTTGGCGGCTTCTGGTTCTCCTACGGCGCCACGCTGCTCCCCTTCTTCAACGCCTTCGGCGCATACTCGCCGGACCCGAAAGACCTGACGGCGGGGCTGGAGAGTCAAGGCTTCAACGCCTCGTTCGGGTTCTTCATGATCTTCATGGCCGTGCTGTGTCTCATTTACCTCGTCTGCGCTCTGCGGACGAACTTGGTCTTTGTGGTCATGTTTGCGGGCCTGTTCTGGGGGTTTACGCTGCTGACCACGACGTTCTGGCTGCTGGCCGACGGAGGCAGCGGCGCAGGTATCACTCTGTATATCGGCGGCGCAAGCTTTGGCGTGAGCTGCGTGGCCGGCTGGTACCTGCTCCTGGCGTTGCTGTTGGGCTCGGTGGAGTTCCCCATCACGCTACCGCTGGTAGATCTGAGTGGATGGCTTCAGTGGAGGACATGAGAGCCACTAAACAAGCTCCTTGACGGTCTGCTCAGGCTGGGAGTCTCTGCTAGCAAATTCGCTGTAGCTACATGATGAATACGCATTTTCTTTCCAGGTTTATGAGTTATATATACAGCTTCTGTATCTGTTTCATTCGCTCGCTCTTGGTCCTCACCGCCGGTGCTTCTGATCAACAGGTAGACGTCTGATCGCCGGCTCGATTTGTTTCCCTCTGGCGGCCTCTCCGTATGGTGGGTGCGGCCACGAGTGATCGTATCAAGACCCAAGCGTCTTCCAGCCAGCAATGCCGCGGTCACGACCTGCGGACAGCATGGTAACAGCAACCTAGTTCACCACGAGGCAGCCAGTTCAAATATCCCCAAGCTGTGTGATAACGGCCAAAAGTGCAAAGATCACTGTTTTTCCCATCAAGTCAGCTTTCCTACCAGGGCAAAACTCTTCTGGAAGAGAGAATTAGACTTACGTGCCGACGTTGTGATGATATAAGTGGCAATAACCCACGCGGCCTCCGCGACTGCGACGTCGTCCACGTCTCCGTGGTCCGTATACATGTACGAAAATCCCACAGCCAAGCTCAGCAGGATGGGCACCACGCCCCAGAAGACGACTTTGAAGACGGACCACCGCAGCCGCAGCTCCAGAGCCAGCGTCCCCGCCTCGGGGTTCTTGGAGCTGTTGTTGAAATGCTGGTGGATCCAGAGCATCCAGCGACCCTCGTAGTCGAGCTTGTGGGTGTTGTAGCTCCGCCAGAGTTCTGCGAGTGCGCTCTCGGTCTCGCCGTCCAGTTCCACCTCGCGGTGGTAGCCCTTGCTGGGATCGCACTGGTAGATGCTGAAGCCCGAGACTTCCTTCAGCGACAATGCCCGCCGGATGGGGTTTCGCAGGTATCTGTGAGCCTTGCGTATCTGCTGGAACAGGCCGTCGATCTGCATGACACGTCGCAAAGTCTCCTTGGGCGCGATCTCGTCGCCCATGATGCCGACGACCACGTAATAGTAATCCACGTGCCACGGGTGTGCGATGCGAGGGATCGTGTGTTTGGGTTCTTTCGGGGCCTTCTGGCCTTCCACCGCTGCCGTGGTACTACTGGCATCTTGGCTAGCAGCGTCCTGCGCCTCTTCGTCCGGGGTCTCTGTCTGCCCGCTTTTGGAGAGGCCAAATCTTTGCCGTGCCTTTGGTAGTTTGTCACGCATCCAATTCGTTTCCGACTTCCCCCAGCCCTAGTCGATGACGGGGCATAGAATCAGCAATACACACAACAAGGCATGGTCCCCACCATACAATCTCCACCACCACCGGCCACCACCGTGGGTTCCTTTGACTCACCAGGCGAACATTCTGCATTGCGACATCGAGCCCGCTCTCGGACGTTTTGTAGCTGATATCCTTGGACAGACTGAACCCGAAGAGCCGGAACGTGGACCGATACGTGTAGGACCGCCGCATGGACCTTGCACAGTCCGGGAGATCCTTCTCCTCGTTCCGCGTCCACGCGAACCACGACAGAGCGGCGGAGCCGAACCCGTCGAACTTGACCTTGGGCGGCCGCATCACCACCGGTGGCGGCTCCAGGCGGATGGATTTCGACGACTTGGACACTTGCGGGCTGAGTCTGCTGGATGCGTAATCCGGAGACGGCGCCTTGACGTCGCGGCTAGAAGGTGCCTCCTCGGCGAGGAGGTCATCTTCCGCTGGCTCATTGGTGTTGGGAGCAAAGCGCAGAGTAGGAGCAGGAGTGGCGGCTTCGGGTCGTCCGTCCTGCTGATTTCTAGCTATGTCCGTGGAACCCTCCATGATTTCAGCCATTGTCTGCTGATCTCTCGTACGCTGAATCGGCTGCACGCAAATCAAGACAGTGCTTTCTGTGATCAATCTCCAGAGTCCAGCTTCATCGGCGCTCACGGGGCTCGGCCGCCGTCCACACCTAACACTTTAGATACACAGTCGGCTCGCAATGGATACACTGCCTCCACGTTGTAGCTGGCGAAGGGAGTAGGCTATCGTCAAGATTGAAAGGATGCTGTCTTTCTTGATACGAGCAGTGTACTCGGTAAAGTCGAATCTTTGTCCGTCCTCTGTGCCCAGTGCGAGTTGGACGCCCCACCGACTAGTGTGTGACTAGCGACTCCTTCGATCGTTACTAAGCGCGTTTCGAACACGTCTAGTCGCTCGTCGGTGTTGTGTCTGGGGCCAGCGGAACGGGCCTTTTCTCTGTCCCGTAGTGGAATGAAGACCTAGGATTATGGTTCTTGCGACGAGATGTACTCGGCAGAGAGATATGATCAAAAATTATATACGGCGTAAATGGCGGCTTCATATCAAGCAGATTCGTCGTCCATGCGTTCTCGATATTAACACGAGGTAGTCCTGGTGGGTAATTAAAGGGGCTAATAGAGCGTTTGCGAGACCTTCGGCCGAGGACGCTTGGAGATGTTTTGGCCCCTCGGTCACTATTTGTGTATCTCATTCACTTATCAAGCCGTGGTGACACCCCAGAAGATTATCATTATATTTTGAGAGAGAGAGTCTCGAGCGCAAACTGCGGACCTAATCTGATCTCTTATGAAGTGGCGCCTTTTCCAAGGATACGGCGATACAGGTCCATCATCTTCAGATGACTTTTGAATTCGGACCACACTGATTTCAACTTGGCAAAGGAGCGATGTCCATCGCATGCTGGATCTCGATTAGCAAGCACCAGCCCTCTTCGGGTTGTACTTGGAGATCAGATCTCAAACACTGCGTGGTGGATTGATCTAGGCACGAACACTTCGTTACTGCAGCCTCTTAGCGGTTCCAGAACCTGCTTGGCTGCGCTGCCGCTACTCTAAATCGATATGTTTGCTGTGGCGTGTTCTCCCAGCAGCTTCAGACGCATGCATGATGTGAATGGGTCATGCCTCTGATGTTGTGTCCTTCTTGACTTCCAGCTAAGTCTACGCTTGCAGCAAAGCCCGCCTTCTGAGGCTATGTGCCTCAATGATGGTAGCGACGCGCTGATTAGTGGTTTCGAGGCGTGGTCGCCCTGGCTGACAACGTTGCATAGCAGGGCGCGAACAAGTCAATGCTGGTGGCCAGAGCTAGGAAGGGCTATACCACAGACGAGCCTGCCACGTCAACGGCAGGGCTACAAGTCGAAAATTCACGGCAACTCCAAAAGACCAATTGGATTCAGCCAGCACTGAGCGAGGGGCCCTTCAGTGAGCCTATGAAAACCACGACGGGGTCATTCGGACGCCACACAACCATATTTGAACGAAATAGCCACAGATGGGTTGGCAGCAGTCCGTTTGCCCTACAAACATGTGCGCCTCGTTTCAGGATGTTGTCCACCGGGAGTATCCAATCCAGTCACTCAGTATCGAGACAGCCTACACATTAATATGTCCTCGAAGTTTTCTCACCCGGAACCTCAATAACTAGTCCTGCACTCTAGATACCCTCCATTGACGAGGCTGCATATCCTTCGCTGCAAGAAAAGCTGATTGACATGCCAAAATGAACGCACCAGCACTCATATATTCTAGCGTCACAGCTTGCAAACCACCTACCACGACAGCAACGACGATATAGCGGACACTGGAGTTTCAGCTAACAACAGTGCTCTATTCGCTCAATAATCTCCGAGGACGCTGTTCAATCTGGAGGTATCGAGTCTGTGTTCCGTCAACATGGGCCAGAACTCCAGCCTGCCAGAGGTACCACCAACGCAGTCACAGCGGCCCGAAGAAACGATAATCAGTACTCTGAGTGCAGTCGACAAGTCCTTGAGTCAGATACCCGGTGTGATCAACACTGCAGAACGATTGGCGAATGTCGTCCAGAAAGCCATGCCCACGGTGAAGATCCTGGCGTCCCATGCCAAATATCTGGCCGGGTTTCAAGGGTATTTCATTGCAGCCGGTGCCGTGCTGCCCGCGCAGTGCATCCAGGTGTTTCAAGGACAGGCGATCATAGCCGAGCTCCGGGGCATTCGACGAGAGCTGGCGGCGCAGACGCGTCTGGACGCTCCCGAAAAGTTCGCGACTCAGGTTCACGGCTACATCGACATGATGACCAAGAGCACGAGCACCTCCACCTCCTCCACCTCCAAATCCAACAGCAGCATGAAGCAGCACCTCTACTTCGTCTACCACCCGGATACCGACTGGCACCCTTATTTCTGCAAGCTGGTGGAACGAAAACCCCTCGCGAACAACTTCTTCGGCATGGCCGAGAACCTCGACACGCTGTGTATTTGGATGCGGTACCTGCGAGCGCTGTTTACCAAGTCCGGGGAATGGGGCAAAGACCCCGTCTTCCATCTCTTAATGCCCACATATCGCCAACTCCACATCGAGGAACCCATAGCTTTCGCGCAAGCACTGCACCCTCTCTGTCTTCACGGCTTCGTCCATAATAGCAAGTGCTCCGTGGAACTGAACTTGCCTAACACCGATCCGGAGATGCTGGACGGGGTAGGGATCTGGAAGAGGCCTTCGAATTTGTTCGGGCTCTTCCAGTCCACGGAGACTCCGAGGGTTCTTGGGAATGTCCCGCTCTCCGCCGACGATACCCTTTCACCGGAAGCTGGTATTCGCAGAGTGCGGAGGAGAAGGCGTCGGCGTTGATCAGGTGAGAAGGTTTGACAGGCAGGCAGCATGCCGAACGTGGACCATCTGAAATCCAGCAAGTAGCGAGAAGAAGATACGGATGCTGCAAAAGGCCACTAATTGCTGCCATTCCAGCTTGTGTCGCGCAAGCAGAACCTGGGAAAACGCCGTTCACAACGAACCGTCAACCACTACTCGACTATTAAGCTTATACCTTCGAGATAGCCGATATTCCACGTCCAGGTCCTCCACATACCTATTCGCTAATTTTCATTACCATCACGTTCGGCAGCCTCTCTTGGGCCCTCTTCTCGGCCCGCATCTCTCGAGTCATTATTTTCATCCGTACAGCACCAGCGTCCGCCAAATTCGGCATACACCGGTTTGGGCGTGGGCGGCCTGTGGATCAGGGTGCCAAAGCCCCTTTGGACAACAATGTCTGGCACCGAATCCTGTTGCAGGCCGCCGATGGTGGTCTCCTTGGGCCGGGCCTGCCACGAAGACGACGTGACTGTTCGTGGATGGGGCCGAAACGGCAGACTGGTCACCAGCGCTGAACATTGGGTTGGTGCTCGAGGGCGAGGGGAAGTGGGAATGGGGATAGGCTGGACGTATGGTGGAGGCGGACTGGATGAGTCTGTTGTGCTTGAGTCTGGTGGGCTTGAGGTTTCAGGTTTGCCGCAGCCGTTATTGGAAGGCTGAGTCTGTGACTCTTTCAAATGGTCATTGTTCTTTTCCATTTTCCTACTGCTGTAGAATCTCGAGATCGGTTCTTGGACAGTTTCTTGGGCTGGAGATTGCTGCTGTAGAGAAATCAGGTCTATCAGAAGGTATAAAAAAAGAGCGCCTTCTTAGTCTGCACGTTTGTCGAGGAAGCTGTTAAACAGACTGTCCAACGATACCCGTTCACGAAAACGCTGGGAAGAACGCTGTGCGTGAACCAATTTGCGAAGCAGACGCCCTCGCCATCCAAGGAGGAGACAAACATCCCTGTTGTCTATCCACGATGAATGCCAAACACCTTGCAATGTTGACCCGCTTTGCAAAGGGTATCCATGCCTTAAAACCATAAGATCATGCTGTATCCTGCTCGTGCGCCTGGTGGTCGGTCCCCTCTCCCTTTTCCGCAGCCTTGTCCTGCGAGGGCTTCATTTTGGAGATCACGTGAGCGACCTTGGCCATCCCAGCTTCCATTCTATGGCCGGCCTTTGTGTCTTGTCTGCTTCCACCCTCAGGGTCGGAAGAGCCGTCATATGAGAGATCCTCGCCTTCTGGACCACATTGTTTCACCCCCTGGTCTTCTGATTCTTCGACTCGCTGTGCAGCGCTGCCCATGTCTGACGTGGTAGATTCGCCCTTCACGCTCGACGCGCGACTGACATTTGCACTGTCGGGATGAGATTTTCTCAGGCCGAGTTCTTTACCCAAGGTGCTCGCTCCTTGATTGATCGTTGCACTGATGGTGAGCGCGGTACCTCCTTTTCGGCCGCTGTCAACGCCGTCTGCCGGTTGGGCCTCTTCATCGGTTTCACCCTGCCAATTTGCAGGTTGTCCTTCTGGGACCGGCTCGCCCTTCTCGGGCTCCGTAATGATTCGCTCCATCGAAGCACCATCTCCTTCTTGCTTCGCGTATTGCCAAACGACTTTCAATCTGTCAAGGGCTCTGGTGCCCTTCCTGGAACTTCCTTTGATACCGTCCATCGCATCCCATTCTATTTCAAAGACGCCTGAACTGTGCCCTTCGTGGCCGCCTTCAAAGTATGCATTGAACCAGACATGAGCAATAGCCGTCACCATTGTGAGGCCTGTGTACCCAGCTTTGTTTCGTCGTTCAAAGTCGATGTTGATGTCGCTAGTGGGTAGTATGACGGGTGAAGATGGTTTGAGGATGACATTTTGACTTGAACCCGGGGAGTCCTTCCTCAAGCTCAACGAAGACGCTTGTGGGGAGGCACTCTGGGGCGTGCTAAGAATTTCGCTGTCCTTCTTCCAGTCCGAAGCCGGCTTCGATTGTTTAGTGCTGCTTTCTGCCACCACGGTCTTCTCTTGCCGGTTGAAGGTGTGAAAAGTTCGAATGCGCCGGCCACCATCCACGTAACCCTCTATTGAGACTTTAACGCCGTCCCTGAGACCCTCAACCTGGATCTCAACAACCTCGACAGGTCTTTCGACGTATCGTTTGCCCAGACTGTTTGTCCATCGATCCACATAGCCAACCCAACGCAACTGACTTGGGATACTCACGCCAAGGCCGAACCCAGGCCGCATACGTCTGATGGTGAAGCGCTGGAGAGCTTCCTCCTTTTTCCACCCTTCCTCGCTGATCAGATACGAGCACGCGACCGTCCCGCTTCTGCCTTTGCCCGCTTTGCAGTGTACGACAGCCACCCTTTTCTTGTCTCTATCCTTGCTTTTATCCGCGTCTTCGTCCACCCGCTGGATCCAGTTGCGCATTGCAGCCATGACGTTCGGGACGATGGCAAAGGGAGGAGGGTGGTGGTCCGGCCACGGAAAGTGGTGGATCCTGTTGTAGACCTCAGAATCAGGATACCCTGTGCCCTCGGCTCGAAACTCGAAGATGGCCCAATCTTCGCCATGTTTCCGATCGAGGAAGCCGACCAGCTGATCTAGGGGGTTTCGATAGGCTTTCCTGGGCCATACTGAGCTAGGACCAGAAGTGACGACAACTGATGAATGTTAGCACAAAAGGCCTTCACTTCTCGTTTCCAGGTTCCAACGTACTGTAATCTGTCACATAACACAGGTCGAGGCCTGCTTCTGGGTGTCTGGCACGGGGGCCTGCAACTATCTGCCGGAGAAGGGAAGCCTGGTCTTGTTAGCGGTGTTGCAGTTTGAGATCGGGGCTCATCACACACCATCTCCCCCTAGACCGAAAATGACTTGCTACCTACGCATGCTCGGGCATATCTTTCATCAGCCACACACGGTAACCGACGAGCTCTCCAACAAAAAGACGATGTGCTACGAGGTACACATATTTCTGGAAGTAAGAGTTGAGCTTGTCAGCCTCTGCAGGATTCTAGAAATCACGACGCGTCGGTGGGATGCATTGACGTCATTACGCTTTCTTTGCGGCTGAAGTGGCCACCATGCCGTGCCTCGTCGACCATCTGGCATCAACTGTTCATCATCACTACCCGTCATAAAAAGACATCCTCGATTGATGAAAGAGCTGTACCGTTCCCTAGGGTGAACAGGTCAAGGGTGAACAGGCCAAGGCCTATAGACCCCGAGTGCACAAGATATAAAACTATTATATATCTTATCCTTCTCCGCAAACAGGGGGTTTTCAATCTCGATCACGACCATCCAACGCGCAGCAAATCATATACAACCAGTTGCTCTGGTTATATTTTATTCCACGGTATGGACATTTTACATGACTCTTGTATGCTTCGGCAATGCCAGCCTTGGGGCGACATGTAGGTGTGCAGTGGGGCAGATAACAATCCATGATCGCAGGCCAATCGCAAATAGCTCCGTTCTTGTCGAAGTGAGTCCTCTGCCTGTACCCTCCAGCGCTGCCACCGGCACGGTGATAGCCTTTCCACACGGCCGTAGTCATACGGGTTGTGGATCAAGGCATGATGTTATAGCCAAAGAAAGAGCGAAATCGATGTCGGAATCTCGACATGAGCACTTTCCGATTCCGTCTTTGGAGCTGAGCATGACCGGAGCCTCACTGCTTCAACCTGAGCAAGTCCAGTATGTGACTTATCGCCCCGACATAGCATGAAATAAGTTGAACTCTTCTTGGAAAGGACGGTGGTTTTTCTTTTCTCCAAAACGAACCTTTCCTGTGGAGATAGAACACACAACACCAAGACCAAATTCACAATTCAGCGGGCGCAAAGGCCGCTTGTCCGCCCATTCGCACACGGATTCACGCTGCACCGGAGATAGCCGCCCTCCTCCTGGCTCCTCAGGGCCCAAGACGCACGAAGCAAGTTCATGGCCTAGTCGAAAGCTGTAAATCGGACAATTTGCGGCAGCCTGATCAAGGCTTTTGGCCGAGGATGGGTAGAGCGGGGACCCTATGACGCGCCGATGCGCCCTCGTCTTCAGCTACGGACTGCACGATGATCATCCGCAGACTGTTCTGTCTATCAAGGAGAACGTGGCTCTCGCAAAATGCTCCAAAGATGGTGGCGGAGCATCTTTAACGACATTAGACGACCACCTCGCTGAAAGCCATCAGTCTCGAGGCTAGCGTCTGTCCCCAACTTGGCAGGGATTTCCTCTCAGACGACAAATTGGTGGCTTTTCGGTTCACGGTAACAGGGCATATTCCATCTATTGTTTTTGCGCAGCAAAAATCTCATCTGAGGGTGTTGCACCTGGGCAGAATGGACAGATCCTGCCATATCTGTGACGTCGCACGTCCGTTAAGCAAAGCCTCCACTGCAATCCCGAGATTTCAACCCTAGGACCAGCCATGGTTGATCTCTTTGGAGCCTGCGCCTCCAAAGACCGAATCTCACTTGATTCAACCCCTCGTCAGAGATGGAGTGGTTACAAGAAAACGTAGAGCAGATCCTAGACATTTTGTAAGTTATAAAGTCGCGAAAACCGAAGTCTTCGATTTCGAGCTCTACATCTCCAAAGATTCAACAACCGTGTCTCTGTCTCATTGTGTGACTGATTGCAACTACGTTATTGTTCTGAATTTCAGCGCGCAGTTTTCAATATGCTCGATAGTCATGGAAAATTGAGCATCGTCGAAATTGCTGTGTACACGCCAACGGCATTCTTTTGTCTGTTCAACACCATCCGCTACGGTTTCAGGCGTGATGCAGGGTGGATATATCTTCTGCTGTTCTGCATCAGTAGGTCATCTGTTTGTGGCGTACCAGCTCGCAGGCTAACAGAACACAAGTCAAACTTACTGGAGCGGGCATGAACATTGACATCGAATTGGGAAAGAAGGAGAATCTCGTTACTACCGCCACAATCTTGAATACAATCGCATTGTCGCCGTTGCTTAGCGCGACCTTGTCTTTCGTCAACGGAGGGTAAGTATCGCTCAGATCAAAGGAGTTCAGCCATTGAGATTGTATGATTGACGATTTTCAACGAGAACAGTGCCAGCAAAACCTCAAATGAAGTGCGAAAGTCCTGGTCAAACTCGTCTCTCCCCAGACTCCTGAAGCCGGTTCATCTCCTTATAGTAGTTGCACTTGTACTCAGTATATCAGGCTCACTCGACCGAACCAAAACTGACCAGAATGATCTGAACACCGGAGCGACGTTATTGAAGCTTGCAACGTTGCTCTTCTTTATCGTCTGGGCAATACTATGCCTCTGTAGCCTCATCTTCTGGAGCACCAGGTCTCAATATGTGCCGATGCAAAGAACGGTAAGCCCAACCAATTCTACCGAGAACTTGTTCAGGTTCTGTTGCTGATGCTTGTGATTTGTCCAGCTCCTTGCGGCCGTTTTGCTAGCGCTACCTTTCCTCTTGGTCCGTATCATTTATTCAGGGCTCAACGCCATCAATTTGAACACCAGCAAATCAACAGGCCATACCGGGAAATTCAATCCTGTCACCGGTAGTTGGGCTCTATACCTCGTTCTTGGCCTTGGTCCAGAGGTCATAGTCGTTGCTCTCTACACGACTGCCGGGGTTTTGAACTATTTCAAAACTAAGAGAGGCGACAGAAAGGGAGACTACACTGGCCTGGAACTCGGACACACCATGGTCACGACACAGGCACTGGGTCGATGAAGAATACTCTGAAAGCAACCAAATGGATGGCAGCAGGACTAAGATTTTAATTTAGAGAGAGTGAGAGAAAAAAGAGAGAAGTGCTCTCACCGACGTCGAGAGTGCTAGAAATATCTATTAGACCATCCCTTGATTCCATCTCAGAGCGCATGAATGGGAATCTAAGTCGGTGGCTCGGTCACTATATGTCTTGTTTCCACAATTTGCCAGATACCAATCCAAGTTAGCGCCATAAGCCCACGAAGGGTTACGAGGTACCTCGTACAGCTTGTATTTGAACAAATGCTTGAAAGGAGCTCCCGTCACTACTGAGCACAGGATTGCGGAAGACGACCGCTCTTGGCTGAATAATGATACCCCTGTCCAAGGGCCCCAGGGTCCCGGAGGCTGCGAACGCTCCGACCTCCGCAAGCTGCAAATATATCTGCGGATCAAGTTCCCAGTCCCACTCGGATGCTCTTGAAAGCATGCCAACATGACAGTGAAGTGCGAGCACCGCGCTCGACGGCCGAGTCGCTGGCGGCCTTGCCAGTAAAGCCTTCCGAGTCTGACATATATTCTGGGCCCAATGCTTGAGCAGAAGATGCCGTCGTTTGGCCGACTCGGACACATCTTATCTTGAACCTGAACCCCACTCGGAGGCATCTCCACAATTGCCAAACGTAGAATACCTCGTAAATTTCCGACATGCCAGACCCTGCCACGAATGCACAGGCTAAATCCACTGTGCAAGATACAATGCATTGCCGCCATAGCTCGGGAACGAGCCCCACGACTTCCGCATACTCATATAAAAAGAGACGCTTCTTTTGTGCGGGCATGGCGAAATCTTCGAGGGATAGCCAGTACTTTCTTCACTTTCAGAGCTCGACTGTATTGGGGGAATGACCACCGAAAATCCGCAACAAACACCCCCGAGTTCGTCGCTTGATTGCGAAGCACGAGATGGAGAACCCTCGCAGGAAGCTCTCGAGAAGGAAATCGCCATCGGTGATGGCATGTCGCCTCAAACCAGCAGACCCCTTGCGGAGTCCTTCTCTCTACCACACGAGATCCTCTTCGTGGGCATCATTTGCACTGCACAGATGACGACCCAAGTCGGCCTGGGCCAAGCACTCATCATCCTCCATGACATAGGACGAAGCTTCAACATCACCAATCCCGTCGAATTGACATGGCTGATTGCCGGATACAGCTTGACGGTCGGGACATTCATCCTCGTCAGCGGAAGACTGGGAGATATGTTTGGTTACAAACGAATGATGATTATCGGGTATGCCTGGTTCTCGGTCTGGTCAATGATCGCAGGACTGGCCATCTATTCAAATCACGTATTGTTCGTGTTCGCTCGAGTCTTCCAGGGGATCGGGCCTGCCATCCTCCTACCAAATGGCGTGGCTCTCCTCGGTGCAAGTTATGCGAATGGCAGTCCTCGGAAAGACATGGTCTTTGCGCTCTTTGGTGCTTGTGCTCCCGGTTAGTGAGCAACCCTCACGTCGATCGACTTTGTTGTTTGTTTTACTAACTCGCCATATCTCTAGGTGGCTCCATTATCGGCTGTGCTTTTGCAGGACTCTTCGCTCTAACCTGGTGGCCTTGGGCGTTCTTCTCCTTCGCCATTGCCCTCGCTGCCCTTGCAGTGGCCTCATACTTTGTCATTCCCAGTCCACCACCACGACCCGAGTTTGACAAGTATTCCCTCCGGCAGAAGATTGGGCTCCTCGACCTGCCCGGCGCCGCCGTGGGCATCACGGCTCTGGTACTGTTCAATTTCGCATGGAACCAGGCACCCATTGTGGGTTGGCAGAAAGCATACGTCTACGTGACCATGATCATCGGCATCCTGCTGGTGCCCCTGTTCTTCTACATTGAGCTCCGGGTTTCCAAAGCTCCGCTCGTGCCCTTCGACGCACTGACGGTGGACGTCGGATTCGTGCTTTCGTGCATTGTCTGTGGCTGGTCTTCATTTGGTATGGACCGGTTCCCAAAAGCACTTTGCCTTCAAACTAATCAAGGGAAATCTAGGCATATGGGTTCTCTACCTGGTCAACTTCCTGGAAATCCTGCGCGGCGCATCACCCTTGCTGACCGTCGCATACATGAGCCCCGTGGCCGTGTCGGGGGCCTGCGCCTCGGTCGTCACAGGCATCCTATTATCCAAACTTCGACCCGCAATGGTCATGACCATCGCGCTCACATGGTTCACCGTGGGCCACATCCTGGTCGCCACCACGCCCGTCCACCAGACATACTGGGCCCAGACGTTCGTCTGCCTGGTAGTCATCCCTTGGGGAATGGACATGTCCTTCCCCGCGGCCACAATCATCCTCTCCAACGCGGTGCGCAAGGAACACCAGGGTATCGCGGCCAGTCTTGTCACGACCATCGTCAACTACAGCATCTCGCTGGGCCTGGGCTTTGCAGGGACGGTGGAGGTGCACGTCAATCGCGGTGGGCGCACGCCACACGACATTCTACTCGGGTACCGTGGAGCGTGGTATCTAGGAATCGGGTTCGCGGGTTTGGGACTGTGCATCAGCATTGTGTTTCTTTTGAAGGACTACATCAGAGTCAATCGGAAGAAGAATGTCGGTACGCCTGATTGAGGGTTTATAGTTCCCTGTGGAGCCGTGTGCGGTGTATCATTTATACTTTTGAATCTCGATAGACAGACCTCGTCCTAAAGCTTCCCAATTGATCATCGTGTCTGATTGACGTTGGATCTATCATAAGAAGCCCTAGTGGAAAAAATACAAGAAAGCCTTGTGGTTTTCATAGTACATTGCCAACAACAGGCCGGCTTCAGCCTTGTCGGAGAAGGTGATGGTGATTGGCTCTTTTCCCCCAGGCACCAAGCCCCCCTCCGCAATCGGAGCGGAGAAATTGCCGGCCTGCGCCTTGCCGTCTCCTCCATGCGGGGGTTTCGAGGACGTCGGGAAGCATAAACATAGCAAGCTCTGTATATTTTACCCAAGGGATAACGATCACTCGAGGTTGCGGAGAACTTTCTCTTTGGCCCCTTTCTAAGTCCTCTATCTACCTTCTTTCTTTCTCCCCTGAATATTTTGGGGCTGCTGCGTTTCCTTGAGGAGGGGACGTCGTTCTAAAAGACCTACGTCACCATCATTTCTGTGTGTTCTCCGCGAAGTAAATTGGTATTATCGTGGTAGGAATCACTATACCTCTACGAGGAGTTTCCAAAAGCAGTGGGTTATACACAAGCACCCCAGATATTTTCCGGAGACGAGGGAGGACTGAACCCTCAGCCTGGTGACTATTCTATTACACTTGAACCAATCTCAAACACCTCAAGTCCCCGGCAGCAGCTCTCGACCATGGCCGCCCCGGTGCTCGAATCCAGCGCATCAACACCCTCCACCACCACTTCAACACAGACATTCCGCATTCTCGTTCTCCCCGGCGACCATGTCGGTCCTGAAGTCATGGACGAAGCATTGCGCGTTCTGGACACGGTCGAGATAACCTCCCAGGGCCGGCTCAAGTTCGAATTCAACCATCAGATCTGTGGTGGGTGCAGTATCGACAAGCACGGAACGCCCATCACGGATGAGGTGCTGAGGATCGCGAAGGAAGAGAGCGATGCCGTCTTGTTTGGCAGCGTGGGCGGACCAGAATGGTAAGGTTTTAACCGTCCCTCGTGCACTCCTCTGGCTTTTCCCCTGTGCCGTGCGTTTCCTGTTCGGTCTGTCCATTACAGTTATTAACAACGAACAAGGGGAACGGCCTATCCGAACCCGGAATCTGGCCTCCTCCGCCTTCGCCAACATCTCAATGCGTTTGCCAATATCCGCCCGTGCACCTTCTATTCTCGCTCCCTGATCCCGCTTTCCCCTCTGAAGCCCTCAATCGCCGAGGGCACCAATTTCATCCTCCTCCGCGAGAACTGCGGCGGTGCCTATTATGGTCCCAAAGTCGAGGAGGCCGACTTCGCCAGCGACTCGTGGGCCTATAAACGGGACGAGATCGAACGGAGCGCACGGGTTGCCGCTGCCCTAGCTATGACCATGGGGAAGGACGGCAAAGGCACCGGCAATTGCCCCGAAGGACCCGCGACCGTGTGGTCCAGTGACAAAGCCAACGTGCTCGCTTCAGGCCGGCTCTGGCGGAAAGTCACCTCGGAGGTTTTCGCCAAGGAGTTTCCTCAGATCGAGCTGAAGCATCAATTGGCAGACAGCCTGTCCATGCTGATGGTTAAAAATCCACGCATGTTCAACGGCGTCATCCACACAGACAACACCTTTGGCGACATGTTGTCCGATCAAGCCGGCGGCGTGGTCGGCACGTTGGGCGTGTTGCCCAGTGCCAGTCTTTCTGGCATTCCGGATGGCAAGACTCGATGTAACGGTATTTACGAGCCCGTGCACGGCTCTGCGCCAGATATCGCTGGAAAGGGTATCGTTAACCCCGTTGCCCAAATCCTCTCGGCGGCAATGATGTTGCGGTACTCGTTCAACCTGGCAGCCGAGGCCGCCGCCATCGAAACCGCGGTGGAAAAGGTCCTTGATGGAAAGGACATTGGCGGCCTCGAGATTCGAAGCGGCGACCTGGGTGGAACCGCCACGACCAAGGAGATTGGCGATGCCGTGTGTTCGGTCCTTGAAGAGCTCTTGATGGGCAATCCAACTGGTATCCCTGAAAAAGTGAACGGGGAAGATGCGGCTCTCGGATCAAACGCTGCAGCTACTGCCCAGACGACCACTCTTTCGACACATGCAAAGGACAATAAGAAATGGGAAGAAAAACTGGAGAAGGAGGGTGTTCCCACCGGTCCAAGGGAGGCATTGGCTTTGTGAGCTGGAATGAAAAAATGGATTTGTCCAAGAGTCCCAATCTCATGGTCGACTGAAACTTCCAATGAGGGGCGACTCGATGTTTTGTGGTTTCAGGATTGTGTGTATACTGGATTCTCTCTTGGAAGATATTAGATCAAACGGGGTTGTTCCTTCTTCCACCCTCTATGCCGCAATGAGCACAAGCCTCGAGGATGAAGCAGCCCTAACGTCCTCCATTTATTGATCCGTAACGGCGCAAGCGGTGTAGATACTTCAGTATATGGAAAAGGACTGATGCGATCCATACGCTCCTTCTCAAGCGACCTTTCATATAAATCACAACATATCAGGGCATGAGCACGACAACTCTTTGGCTTCATGCGACGAGGCACACGTCTCGCGGCATCAACTAATTGCCTGTAAGGAAGACTTTGGGAACAATGAGAGGTTCGCAACGTACTTCACATTTCGCGAGAACCAATAATGCCGTGCTGGTCATGTTGTCTAAGGACTTTTGTGGTCGTTAACTTAGCCAACCAGATTCAAATGGCTAAAGGAGTTCGGAAACGGGGATGTCACGATTTCCTTTTGTTTCTGTCTTGGGCCGTGCCTGAAATATTCGTAACTCACTTCCATAGGCGTATTGGAAGGGCAGCCATAGAGAAAGGGGACGAGCAGTACCCCAAGGTTCGCACTGGCAGTCGGAAGAGAGCTTGGGAGGATTGAATCAACTCGAAAGTGGGCTTGCAGGTTTCAGGGACAACAGACGTGGATAGTCCTTGAGGGAAGAAGCATCGGAGATTGACCAACAATGGAAAACTGGAAAACAGGAAAACACAGAGGAGAGCAGGCCATCTCTGCCCACACCACCGTTGTTAGCGGATTCGCCCAGTATGGCAAGATTTGGTGTCTTCGAGTTGCTTGTCTCATTACTCGTCACAGGTATGTAAGTGTCACATTCGCCCATCAGCCATGAAGATAATCTGGACCGCAACGCCATGCCAACCTCAGAATTGATCTATCACCAAGTTAGCGATCACCACGAGTTGTCTTTGAGCAACTCCAAACTCACCAAGCGTCATGCTCATGCTAACATCCGTGTTCTCGACCATTTGCGTGAATTCGGAGAAGCTAATTTTTCCGTCGCCATCTTTATCCGCCTCCATGATGGTCTTGTCCACAATCTGCTGCAGCTGTTGGTCCTTCAGGTTCGAGCCCACCATCATCTTGAGCACAATGAACAACTCTCCGTTGGAAATGTACCCGTCGCGATCAATGTCGTAGACCTTAAAGGCGAATTTCAGTTTTTCTTCTTTGTTGCCCTTGGAGGAGAAGGCGGAAAGGCCCAGCACGAATTCTTGAAAGTCAACATCGCCGCCACCGTCTTCGTCGAAGATAGCAATCATTCTTGTAAGAAAATTAGCCGGAGTCGACCTGGAAGGCGCATAGATGACTATACCTCGTCGCTAAAGGGTTGGAGGATACTTGAGGTAATGATAGGAACTCTTCGCGTTCAATTGTGCCGCTATTGTCCTATGCGAACCATCCAAGTTAGCAAACCAGCCTGCAATGTACGTGCAGAGTATGGCCTCACCTTGTCCAACTTCATGAATCGTTTTCGCAGTCTGTCCACCTCCTCGCGATCGACTACCGTAGCGCTCTGGTTAGCACGTGCTGGCTTGCTTTCTCCGACACAGCCATCCCATAACCACTTCTGATTCAGTTCAATTGAGGCTGTAACGTACAATTCGAGAAGGAGACAATGTTATCGAGAATCTGGGAGCCCGTGACTTGCTGCCGTCTTCGAGCATCGTATAAAGCGGCATTATTGGGCTCTGCAACAGCGGAGGCTTGGGCGCCAAATGCTGGCGTAGCCATGGTGGGCGATTGAGGGGTGGGACAGTTACAGTTGGAGACCGGGTTTGTTGTTGCACTCGAGTGCGAAGCAGCTTCTTCGGAGGATTGGAGTCAAGTATGGACTCGTGAAGGTGAAGTCGTAGGAAGTAAGATCTGTGTGTAAGAAGGGAATCTGAGAAGCTGAATAAAGAGTACGGAGCACAAGGCGAGTTTCAAGCCATGAGTTCAGTGCAGCCGCATGCACAATTGGGGGGCTCCAGTACAAACGGTGCCCGATTCGCCCAATCGGGTGAGGAGATCGAGAATCACGTGTAAGCTAGCCGCTTTTGGATTGGTGTTTCCAGCCACAGGTGGCTCATGCTTTGTGGCTGGAGCGTGCCGTGTGGAACTCGAAAGGTGAAGAGATTGCATGTGGTAGTATGTTGGCTACGGGTGAATTATGAGGGCCATGACTGAATCAACCAGTTATTGCAGTGGTATAATCACCATCACCCGCCGTCGATCTACTTTTCTTAGGCGAGTAACGAGGTAGTGGAAAAAGGGAGTTGGGCACTAAAGGGTGACGCTTCTAGCCAAAGGTTGAAAGGCTGGTTGGACATTGCAGATGCCTTGCGGCCGTCGGACGGGGGACACCACCCCAAACAATTTGCCCAGTGTTGGTGGTGCTGTCATGGTACTGGCCCTGAAGGGCCCCGATGAATGCCTAAAGTTACTAGCTTCTAGGCTACCACCACCTGAACAACTTCCCGCAAGCTCGCCCCCCCTTTCTCCCTTCCCAACTGGTGTGTCGTGTCCCGCAGGTGGTGGCAGCGCAGTGCAGAGCTGATCCCCCGTCACTCTGCCCTTGGAGTTTTCACCCTCTTTTTCCACGCTTCACCTGCAACTGCACCACCACAACTCCAGCACCCGCCTGCCATCAAAAATCACCCGCCATCGTCGTCCTAATTTTATCCTTTTCATCATTTTGAAAACGGATTCATAGTCAGAGTGCATCAGACTACTAGTGATGCGGATTTGAGGAATTTTGGACCCCGTTTTGCTACTTTTCCACGGTGGTCTTGCACGTTGTTGTGGTGCCGTGTGCTAGGTGTGGTTTCACTCCTCGCTCCCTCCATGAGGAGTCACCGCCTTGAAAATTCCTCATGTCCACCCGCGGCCGCGCCACCCGTCCAAAGAAACTCAACTCCAAGCAAAATGTGCAGATTTTCCGCGAGGATCAAGTTGATCCTATTTCTGACTACGACACCCAACGTGCTGCAATAGAAACCGGTGTTGAGAAAGCCGAAGAATCAGTATGTGTTCCTTATTCCCCGTCACCTCTTCTTCACCCAGTCTTGTGTCGCTGTGTCCTCTTCGTGCTTGCTTAGTCATCACCACCTCTTGGCACAACACTCACTGTTTTGCAGGAATACCATCTCCAACAGGCCATCAAAGCGTCCGAAGCTGCAAAGGCTGACGCCAAAATCAAAGATGCCTACATTCCCACCCCACCTACCATTGCCAGTGATGTCCAGTATGATGTCCTCTACCCCAGAGGGTTTCAACAACCCGCCACCTATATCCGCTTCTCCGCCACGGTCGAAGACTGTGCAGGAGTTGCGTATTGCATGGATGAAGACGATGAACTTGCCTTGAAGTTGATCAACGGCAGATTGCCTGCTGGACAGGAGCCGTGCACTGAAGACCAATTTGAAGTGGTCATGAACTTTTTTGAAGAAACCGCGCAGGCCAAGCAGCCTTTTGCTGCCGTCGATAGTCCCCCCGTCTTACCTTTAGAAGAACTCGAGGAGCAAATCGATGACACCATCCCTCATTTCGTCCGCAACCTCTCCAGGTTCATATACGAACATTGGAAATCGCGGCGGACGGCAACTGGAAATCGTCCACTGGCTCCTCGCCTCAAATTCGAGACCGGACAGGAGTCCGACGACAGCGATCCGTATGTTTGTTTTAGACGACGTGAATTGCGGCAAATTCGAAAGACCAGGAATCGTGATGCGCAGAGTGCCGAGAAGCTGCGAAAACTGCGCATGGAGCTAGAGACTGCGAGAAACATGCTCTTGATGGTCAAGAGAAGAGAGCAGCTCCGCAAGGAAGCCATCGAGGTTGATCGACTGGTCTTCGAGCAGCGGCAAGCGCTGCGCGACACAAAGAGGAAATTGGGCATGAAGGGTGACGATGATCTCCTCATCAATCAAAAGGTAAAAAGCAACCCCGTTCCAGAAGAGTGGACTCGGACTCACCTCTTTGTGCAGAAGCAGAAAATACCACCAGGAATGACGCCCAACCAAGCCGCTCTCGCTCAGCAACTCAGAATGCCCATGGCTCCTGGTCCAGGTCCCGAACTGCGTACCTTGGAAGAAGTTACCGCTGCTCGGGAACGTGAAATCCAAAAGGAGATCCAAACCAATGTTGAGAAACACATCAGATGGAATGAAGGTTTCGTCGACAAGACCATGGCACCACTTAGCCCTGATCTTGAGGATGATTATCCTTCGCCCGGCGAACATTTCCGCGAAGCAATGGCCGCGACTGAATACTTGCCAACACCGCCAGCTAGTATCTCGGATGAAGAGTCGCAGGAACCGCCGAATGGAACAGACGTGGTGATGAAGGATGTATCCCGACCATCGACACCTTTCCGATATGCGAGTCCAGCAGACGAAGAATCCGTCGGACATATGCCTTCATTCAGACGGAGAATAGGGCGTGGAGGGCGTATCATAATTGATCGAAGGCTGCCTCGGATGCGACGAGACTCGGCAGATGACTGGTCCAAAGATGATCGGTTCAAATTTGACTCGGACGACGAAGATTTCTCTGATGCTGATCCCACTTTACCCGACTTAACTTTTGCTCGCATGTCCCAGCGGGCGTATCTCATCGGCGGCAGCCGACCGACAGATGCACAGCTGATAGCAGCGAGGAGATCACAGTCCGACGCCGCAGGCCCCAGTTACTCTTCTCCAGCAGGGCCGCATGCACAACCGACACCTGCACCTTCTTGAAATGTTTTGATTATTTTGGATAACATCTTTTCCACTGTCTCAGAGAGCACAATTCACAAGACTCTCTCCTCAAAGTCCGGATGATCCCGGGCTCTTGTCAGCGTTCCAGTGACAACAGACTTGCCCTCTTGTGTGGCATTGTAAGATGAAGGATCAAGTTCGGAGGAGCTCATGAGCTTCCTAGCCATGGAGTCGACTCGGTGGACTGTTTGGAGGATGATAGAACTGTACATAGTATCGAGGCCAGCGCCTTCGTCAATGAAAACGATGAAAACATCGCATGAAGCTCGTGTTGAAAACTGACAGTCCGTTGCCAAAGTTGATCAATTCCGGTGTCATGTCGCAAGAGAGAGCCGCAGTCGATTTGGCCAGAGGGCTTCGATTGCTACCTTCGTTTTCAATTGCGTGCATTGCGTTTCCGCGGCGCTTTCTTTGGTTTGTTGTCCGTGTCATCGTGAATTTGCCGTTTGGTAGATCTTGCTGTGATCTCTTGGTTCTTTTGTTCAATGTGGACCTGACACAGTCTGATCAACCGGTGTATTATCTCCTTTTCTCCAATCCTCACTTGCAGCGCCATGACAAATCGATTCTTATTACAATCGGAGGGAATGAGTGACTGGGGTGATTCAGAATGAGCCACTGCCTCTAGAATAGCCCGGTCGGCCTCTAGGGATGTACCATATTCTGACAGTCTTTTTGTGAGGACAGACTGTAGTAGTGCAGCTTCGTTGATGGTGACGGCATCTTTGGGTGTCTTCGTGCCGTCCATACACAGAGCACGCAAAAGCATGTGCAGCTGTCCCGGTATGGCCTGTCCAAGCTCTTCCACGGCTGGTGCAGGTCTGGGTATGGCATAGCCATCGTCGATAACACCGATCTCCTCAAGTTGTTCGGCTCGTTTCAACCAAGCAGCGTCTCTAGCACCATGATTCTTGCCTGCCACCTCTAGAAGAAGATCGTGCGATATCTCGACAACATCGTACTGAGCATAGTTATCAGTGATGTAGCCATACATGCGGAGGAGATCCGAACGAGGGAGTGGGCCATAGTCGTTGAAGATTTGCTCGCCGGCCTTGATCTGCTTGGTAGACCTCATGATGAGGTAGTCGCTTTCTTGAAAGAGTCGTGCCTGTATGTAAAACCGGCGAGTCAGCTTTCCATGAGGCACATGGGTAGAAGAGGACGACGTACGTTGTTTCTGTCAGCATCGGCATTCAGCATGTCAGCGAAGGGCACCATACCCTTAAGCGGCTCGTCTTCATCGTCGTCTTCGAACTCGTCTTCCGAGTCATTGTCCGCATCGTTCTTGTCATCATCTTTGTCAATGTCGAAAGCATAGGCCATAATCGAGCTGCCCGCTACGTGGGCAAGCTTAATCAATTCCACTGTGCGGTCTGATTCACCTTGACCAGCCACGGGAAACAGCTCAGGATGTGAGAGCATAATTGGTATCATTTTCTCTTTCCAGGACTCTTCAGCTTGGGTCCTACTGATCTTGTCAACCACGGCACTAGCTTGCAATGTCTTGAGCTCTGCAGGATTCCAGAACATCAGACTGTCGAACTTCGTAGGGAGGACTTGAAAATAAGGATGCCATGGTGATTTTTCGTATCGCAGACGCTCATAAATGATAGTGACAATCAACGGCTGCCATTGTCCGGTTTCAGTGAGAGGTTCGAGCACAGCAGGTGGAATGTCTGACGTTGTGGCTGTGAGCACGAGGGATCGAGGAATTGCGAACAACTCCTCATCCTCCTCGATGTCCCCAACAGCGACTGTAGGGAGGAATCAGTGGCCTGGATTATGGAGGAGTAATGGACACAGCGAACCAGCTCCTCTTCCCGCATTCTCGCTTCTCAGATCCTTGAGCCGGATCTTGGAACTCAACCGAGTCCCATCGGCGGCCGTGAACCATTCAACGAAACGAGCAGTGGCTTGGTCAAAATCCGAGCGTCCATCTGTGTCTCCCATCTCTGTGGAAAAGGCGAATGAGCGAGGAACGAAGAAAAAAGAAGTTTAACAGAACAGAGGAATGAGTAGTTGTTGTGTGGAAAGAGAGAAGCATAGTGGGATGAAGAATGACCGAGACCACTGGCAGTTGGCAGCCAAGACCGGAGAAATTTACGAATCTCCGATTGGCTGATGGGTCTGTCAGCCTCAGCCGGCGCCATAAATCGACTCCACCCCTTTGCCTCAATCCCTGTGATTCAGAGCCTCGAGACTATTTTTTTCTCGAATACCAAACCACCGGGCCTGAACTTACCCGCAGCTCTGTGTCGAATCTGTTCCAATAAAATTCATACCGATCGAATTGCTCGGGAAACTTAGTCTGACCGAATATTGTGGTTGACATACCTGCTGCTCTACGTCGACGCCACCAACAAGTGCTCCACCAACATACAGAATTCGTTTGAGGCGGACTTCCTTTGCGCCAGGCACAAGATCATACGTTGATCAACAGTCAACTGTAGGCTATCAAGGCTCCAGGACAGCAAAGGGTTGTCTGCCTGCCAGTCCACCTGCTAGCAGAGGCTTCGGCCACAGCACTGGCAACCGCGAGTCTAGAAGAAATACGGCCAGGGAGGCCATAAGAGGGCACATCCAATCCCTTCTTCTTCAAAGCGAGATTCAATACCCCCTCGTCCACAAAACACCACCATGATCGCACTCGGTCTCGAGGGTTCCGCCAACAAACTCGGCGTGGGCATAATCCTGCACTCCCCCAAAGACCAACGCCACCCTGTCCAAATCCTATCCAACATCCGACACACATATCACGCTCCTCCCGGCGCGGGCTTCCTGCCCAAGGACACGGCCTTGCACCACCGCAGTCACGTCGTATCTCTCGTCTCCGCAGCCCTGCGCGAGACGAACCTCACGCCCTCAGACATTGACTGCATATGCTACACCAAGGGTCCCGGGATGGGTGCACCCTTGCAATCCGTCGCTCTAGCCGCGCGCACATTATCCCTTCTCTGGAAGAAACCCCTGATAGGCGTGAACCACTGTATCGGACACATCGAAATGGGTCGATCGATCACGGGGGCCACCAACCCGGTCGTCCTCTATGTATCTGGCGGAAACACGCAGGTGATAGCCTATACATCCAACAGATACCGCATCTTCGGCGAAACGCTCGACATCGCCGTGGGAAACTGCCTGGACCGGTTTGCACGCACGTTGAATATCCCCAATGACCCGGCCCCGGGGTATAACATCGAACAACTCGCCAAATCCGGTAGCGTGTTGGTGGATTTGCCCTACGCCGTCAAAGGGATGGATTGTTCATTCTCGGGCATCTTGGCTCGTGTCGACGAACTCGCCGGCCAGGTCAAGAACGGCACCCTGAAAGATTCGATGACAGGAAATACAGTGACACCAGAAGATCTCTGCTTCTCGCTCCAAGAGACCGTCTTCGCCATGCTCGTCGAAATCACCGAGCGCGCCATGGCCCATGTCGGCTCGAACCAGGTCCTCATCGTCGGAGGCGTGGGATGCAATGAGCGTCTTCAAGAGATGATGGGCACGATGGCGACGAGTAGAGGCGGCAACGTGTATGCGACGGACGAGAGATTTTGTATCGATAATGGCATCATGATTGCACATGCGGGATTACTCGCGTATCAGACCGGGTTTACGACGACCCTAGAAGAAAGCACCTGCACGCAAAGATTTCGGACTGATGATGTGTATGTTGCATGGAGGGATGATTGAGTCTTTTTCTCTCATCGACTTTGAATGGACCCAAACGATTCTATATGATGAAATGAATCTGATATGTCTTCTGAGTGGAGAAAGGCCGTGAGACATCTGCTCTCTATCGCACGAGCTCCTTGAGAGGCCACCCCGAAACATCCTCCCAATTAGTGGTCATGAGTTCGTCAACACCCGGCAGTTTCATCAACGCCAACCCGTGTCCGCCAAGTCATAATAGGAAGAACATCCAGGCCGGTTCCTCATTCAGCAGTTTGTGCCCTTGGAACAGGCTTAAAGGAGATCGTAGTCACGTACTATAGATTGTTAGCACCTTGCGAGAACTCGGCCCACTCAATACGTACCTTTTTCTTGTAGCGGGTCGTCACACTCGTCGCCAGGACACCATTCTTCACACTACTAGTCATGAGATGGTTGAGGACGGTATGGTTTGGCAGAGTCAAGACGCTGTTATCGTCCTTGACCGGCAAAATACCATTCAGAATAGACCTGCTCAAGAAGAGCGGCAGGGCTGGCGGATTGCCAAGTTCTTGGATGATATTACCCGCAGCTTTGTATTTCGGGTCGTCTTCAGGCAAGTCGACATCGTTCAGATACGGTGGAACGACTTGCCTCCAATCACCCATTGGGATTTCCTCAAGATGTGGTTCTTCCATGTCGGAATCTTCAGGAGTCTGCTCTCCGGATTCGGCTTGTTCGCGTTGTTCCTCTGGTAGTAGTGCGGTAGCCTTAGCTCCGGGCTGGGTGCTTTCTCTTCTGGGCTTGGTGATATCTTCCGTAGCAATCTCAATGTAGTTGACTAAGAAATTGTTAAAGTCGACTGCGGTGGGCAGCTCAGGGCTGGTGACCATTTCTCCGTCCACCACGAACTTAAGATGATGCGTTCCTGAAGGCAGATTGATAGTGGTGAACATGCCAGGCGCGTTCTTCCTAAAGAGCCAGTGTTAGCATCGGAAATATAACATTGAATCCATAGAACCCATCACAGGTAAGTAGTGATTTCTTGATAACGGGGAAGGAATGACCGAGTCGGGAAACGGCGTATCGGTCAAAATCAGAATAATACAAGACAACAACACGAAACAATCACGACGGCACGACCTACCTCGGATGCAGTCTGTATTTCTTTTCCCAATTTGCAAAGGTTCCCGTCACGTATACCTTGTGCCCACCTTGATTCCACTCGATGACAGTCGGAACAGTTTCAGTCGTAGGGTGAACGGCGTACGGCTGCAATTCTTCGCCAAGCTCGTCCTCGGATTGCGTGGTCGTGCTCAACATGGAACTCCTTCTTCTCATCGGAGGTTCTCCAGTCGACAGAGGATCATCAGTCTCGAATATTGGGACGTCGGCATTGCCCTTGTCAACTGGCATCAGGGTTGGTGATTCCGGGACCGGCACATCAGCGATCGGAAGAGGGAGACGAGGCGGTCGAAGTTGAGCCACGGGTGCATAACGCCGGTCTTCGTACGGATGAGCGTCTGGGAAATCCTCCTGCTTCTCCTCAAAGCGTTCCTCGATAGTCTCTTGTTTGCTTCGTGACATGGGTACATCCATGGGGCCCGAAGCCTGTGGGACAGCAAGGGGTGGCTGGCTTGAGGACTGATATTTCTGTCTGTGTTCCAACTCATTCCTCTTCTCTCGAGATGTCCTCGAGGTGGACCTCTCAACCTTGGTGGCTCTGCCATGAGGGTCAGAGGACGAGGCCTGAAGGTACTGCTGTAATGCCGGCTTCTCGAGATGTTGGGAAGTGGTTTGAGCAACAGCGGTGTCTTTCGTAGCAGAAGCGTCTACAGGGGTGCCTCGGCCCTGTGAAAGGGCTTGGATGGAAACCCTTCGGTTGATCTTGCGTTCCCTTTCAGCTTGTGGTGTGCCAGATCTGGAGCCCGAGCTCTTCTTATCCTCGGCTGATTGTTGCTGGCCCATGGTGAACGATGGAGTCGGTTGTAATTACAGGAAATTTCAAAGTGTCGTGCGACACCTTGCGGAAATGGGTGGAAGAGGGTCGGCCGGTCAGGGAAGGCCAAGTCAGGGAGATAGGAAGTCGGAGCGGAATTTTGTTGGCTCCAGGTGTATGAGCATTCGGTGTTGTGTGCCAAATTCCAAGAACAGGAGACAGACCAGAGCCGGCTGGGGAAGGAGTGTCAGCAAATTGATGGATGTGTGGGAAATGCGTCCGGGCTCTGGTGACGTTGGGCTTCGAGGTTGAGAGAACTTTGAACGAAGACAAAGGAGGGGCTCGAATCAAGCCGACAGCGCAGGTGTAAAGTAGTGGGTGAAGTGAAGGCTGCGCTAGTCGAGGCAGATTTCGGCCCGGAGGAGGGAGTGATGAGTGAGTGGGTGCCCGCTAGAAGGACGCGAGGGGCGTCACTTAGTTAAAGCCCAGGCACCCTGGGTGGCCCCAACTAATTTCAGGGACATTTGCGGGGGAGCAAGGCGTCACTACGCAGTAGCACGCGGTACAGGGAGCGTCTTCCTGACTGCGCAGGCGATTATTTGAGGCTCAACTCTAACATCTCACTGATGTAAACAAAACATTTCATCAGCTGCTGCGGACTATCTCGATTGTTGCACAACACCTGCTTCTGGTCACGGTTCTGACCATCTCTCGACGTAGATTTGCCAGCTGCCGAGTCTTCAATATGATTCATCGACTGGTCCGGAAATGAACGCAACCAGCGACTCGAGTTGGCCGGCATGGCTTTCAGTCGCAGGAGTCGTCCTCTCGTACACTCTCTTGATCCTCTCCTACGCGCTGTATCCTGTCTTCCTCCTATTAAGAGCAATATGGTACATTCTGGCGTCTCTGTCAGCGCCGTTTATATACATGGGACGTGTCGTGGCACACTTTTCGCTGATCCCATGGCGCATCTTCGCCGCTTTCGAGGTCTGTCTTGCTCAAGCAAGCGTCTTGAAACCCCAAACAAACCAGGTACTAACTATCATACAGCCTGTCTGGTACTTTCTCGGTAGCGCGGTTCTGCTGGGCCTCCTCTTCGCGCTTGCCTTGCATTTCACCATGCGCATCTTTGTGGTTGTATTCCGCCTCGATCGCAGCGCTCCGCAGCCGATCCCAGCCAGAGGCCACGATGCCGTATCGTACAGAAAGGCAAGAGAAGCAAAGAAAAGAAAGCAACTGGACGAACAACAGAGACTAGCCGCCGAGGCCAGGTTGATTGCTTCGCAACCCTTGTTACAGGAAGTGGTTCGGGAAGCAAGGAAAATGTCCTTATCAGGTGCGGCGCCTGCTGGTCCGCTCAGCCCCGTGAGCCCAAGCAATACGGCACCAAGCCGGCCGGGCCTTTTGCAGGAGACGATCCTGGAACATAGCGAAGAGGACGAGGACGACTCGGTGTTCTAGACCGTCTAGACCTCGGAGGGTTTATTGCATCCCAGCTTTGTTGAGCGCCTGCTCGAATAACTCCTTGCATCGAACCCGGCTGCCTAGTCGAGCACATAGAAGGAACGCTCCGCTCAGCTTCCGATGCAGGCTGTAGGTCTCTTCTGGTGGAGGTGCCAGTCTTTCTCTCAGCATGACGGGAATAAGGGCCCGAACTCGGTCAGTGATGGTTTGGTCTTTGAAGTCATAGATGTCCGGACTGAAATCCATAAAGGGTTCGGCCAGTGTCATAACCGAATCGATATGGGCGTTCAACATGGCCTTGGATTCATATCCAGTAAGATAGCCTAGCTGGATGGAAAAATCTCTGCAAGCATCCCGGTCTTTTCGCGAGGCGGCGATGAGGGTTTTGATGTAGAGTTTAATGAACTTTTCCGGAAATTCTCTGGACGCCCCAAAGTCGAGTAACTCCAGCTTGTTCGTTTCTGAGTTGTAGAGGAAGTTGGTCCAATTGGGATCCGTTTGCATGTACCTGAACTCGGTGATTTCACGCAGACAAAGTCGTAGGATCTGTGCCCCAATCCAGTCCTTCTGCTCTTGTGTGAAATTTTGGACCTTTGTGACTGGAATACCTTCCATTCTCCCCATGGTCAGGACCCGTTTGCCTGATGCTTCGTCAATGATCTCAGGAACTGTGAAGGTGGCCTGTTCATCTGCCAAGAGCTTCTGGAACCTTTTTGCGCATTCAGCCTCGCGAACGTAGTCGCATTCCCATGCCAACTCGGTACGGGCATTGGCAATAGTTTTTTCCAGGTACAGCCCTTTGGGCAGCAGACGGGAGGCAGTGAGTAGCAGAGACAGATTGTTGAGATCAGAAGAAATCGACTCGGCCACACCGGGATATTGCACCTTGACCGCAACTCTCCTGCCATCTTTCAATATTGCCCCGTGAACCTGGCCGATAGAGGCGGCGGCCATGGGCTTCTCGTCGAACTGCTGGAATAAATGGTCACGCCAACTGGGACCCAGATCCGCAGCAATGACTGCGTCTCTCTGCGACGCTGGCATGTAATCCGCACTGTCTTGAACACGTTGCAGCACATCATGAATGGGCTTTGGAAGCAATTTGGAATCTTGGAAGCTCATCATTTGACCTAACTTGAGGGCCGCACCCCGCATTTTGGACAATTTGGCGACAAGACGTTCCATATTTGCGGCACTCAACATCAACGAGCCATTGGAACCTTCTGAGCGACTGATACTCTCGCTGACAGCTCCAAAAGCCATTGACGCTGCAAGCCCTCCAAATTCGAATATCCGGCCCATTCTAGATGATGGCACCTTTGATTCACGCATCTGATACGGTCGTGCTGTCTGCGGTTGTTGCGTCTAGGTGATCTGTCAGTTGATCAGTCAGGATCAATCAATGATAGACGGGGCTCAATCACATTGATTTTCTGAACGTCTTTGGCAATCTCAGCACCAAGTTGCTTGATACTTTCCGCATCCGTATCGGAGACTTTCTGACGCATGACGCTCATGTCATGAAAGCGTCTCGCTGTAACTCCGCCAGGGGCGTATCTTGCCTTTTGCCCGTAAGTCCTTACATTCCTTGGGTTGCGAAATAGCTGGGATAGCTGTTCCTCGGAAGGCTCGTCCTCCGCGTCTGCCTCACGCTTGGAGCCAGAGTAGTAGACATCCGCGTTAAGACCTGGTTCGATGTGCGAATCGCCCTCTTGCACGTCGTTTTCCGTCTTAGGGACACGGACACGAGGTAATGCAGACAGAACGGGCTTGACGCTCCCTGGTGGCTGATAGAAGACGTCCTGCTCTTGTTCCACCCCAAATTCCTGGGCATTCTCTTCAGTTGACGGAGGTTCGGCGGATCTCGCAGGGATCTGGTCTTCGGATTGTCTTTGAGCCTTTCTGGCCTCGTCTGGAGACAGGGCTCCGAATGACCTAGCGCCGGGGAGGTTTGGCTTCGTCGATGATCGGAAACTGAGGTCTTGAGTAGCTCTAGAATCGATTGGATGCTGAGGTGTCTCCCCCGTAGGTACTTGGTTGAAAGTTATGCCATCTCCCTCCTCTCCCCCAATTGGACTGTCATTTGACGGTATTGTCCCATCTGGAAGTGGCACCCTCTTCGCTTGGGCTTGCTCAATGTCTAAGGCGTCACTAGAGGAGTCCTGGGATTGAGATCCCTCGGCGGTTCTTTTGTAGAAGTGGTCTTGCTCGATACCCTCTTTCGACGATTTTGAAAGGGGTTGGGAAGAGGAAGCGAACCGCGAGACAGATGTAGCTAGGATTGGGAGGCCTTGGGTCCTTATGGCCTTGACGACAGAGGAAGATTGACCATAGACTCGAGCTTGGGCAAGTCGAATATCGAAGTGTTTAGCTGCGATATTTCGTGATACGCTAAGTAGGGCTAGAGCATCAAGTATATGCCTGCCGGACATGATGGTTAACAAAGGGAGAGTCAAGGACCCTTTCTGATGGCTTTTGAATACATGCAGAAGCAGTCGGCAGAGCTTTGTTCGTTATATGAAGCGCAGTTGGTTGGAGAAATTGGTCGGAACTTTCTGCATGTGGAACGTCACCACCGTCAAATCCCTGCTCTTCCCCACACATCAAACTATGCACACGTCTCGACGTCTGTCCGAGCCCGATTATATATATATATAAATCCAGCCTCTGTCGCCGAAAGGACAAATGTCAAGGAGGAGACGAGTCATTTTCATGATACTATGAAAGTGGAGGATGCGGACGCCCTTCGCGCCCGAGTCCTCGAGCTCGAGGTCCAGCTGCAAACGACCAAAGGCCTCCTTCGAAACATAGAAAGGTCCGGCTCGACATCAACTCCAGATCCTCGTGAGAATGGAGGAAGCATGGTCTTTTCTCTGCCTCTCACCCTTCCAATAGGCCACTCAATGCACAACCTCATGCTCCTCTCCGACTCAGCCCTTCCCCTCGGATCATTCGCCTACTCAAGCGGTCTCGAGTCTTTCCTAGCCCACCACAAGCAAGTTTCCCTCACGCCCGGGCAGACAAACCTGTCCCTTTTCCACAAGTTCCTCAAGCTTTCCATCCAGTCGGTAGCGTACACAAACGTCCCGTACGTTCTTGCTGCCTTTCGTGATCCACTGGCACTCATGGATCTCGATAATGATCTCGACGCGAGCACGCCCTGCACGGTCGCGAGGAGAGCCAGCGTCGCTCAAGGCTGTGCCCTGTTGAGTGTCTGGGAGAAAGCTTTCGCTCCCGCTGCGAAACTGCAGCATGAAGCCGAAGGGGAAGGAGGTGAAGCTGCTGCCGCGCTTCAAGTCTTTTCTCGGGACTTAAAGCTCTCAGCGCTATCTTCTGCCAGCCTTTCCAACAATGACTCTCACCAAATTCCCACAGCCAACGGACACCTTGCTCCTCTTTGGGGCGTCGTCTGTCTCTCTCTAGGCCTCAACCTGGAAGAGTCAGGCTACCTGTTCCTCCTCAACCACTCCAAAGCCGTCATTAGTGCGGGTGTTCGCGCATCCGTGATGGGGCCTTACATGGCGCAGAACGCACTCGCATCCAAAGAATTGCAAGAGCTATTGAGAGGCTGTCTGGAGAAAGTCTGGTTGATGAGACCGGAGGACGCAGGACAGGTAGTTCCAAGCATGGATCTGTGGGTGGGAAGACACGAGTTGCTTTATAGTAGGATTTTCAATTCGTGAATGATGGATTGATTACGATGGGACAAGGATTTTCAGGACACAAGTTCTTTGTCGGCTTGAAAAGCCCTCTGTCTCCATGCGGTCCGGCAGCGATAGCGACGCGTCTGTCGTGTTTGCCAGTGAAGTGGATGGCCCCTTTATGAGTGACAGTTTGACTGAACCAGTTTCTCGTCAGCCATCGACCAAGGACGGCGTTACCTTTGCAACAGGGTCAAACAACTCGTGCTACGCTCCAACAAACAATCCATCGCAGTCTCTAGGACTCCGACACAATCGAAACGAAGCGACTTGGGACGGGAAAATGATGCCGAACAAGGCTGCGACGAACATTGCCCTCATAGCGGCTCTACTCCTGCTGTTCTTCGCTGCGCCAACCTTCGCGGTAAGAGGGTACCAGCGACCAAACACCCTCCTCACCGTTCCCCAGCCGACAATCACCACGACCACCCGTGATATCAGCAACAGAATCGACGAGCAGCCCTCGAGATGCCGCTGCGAACTTGTGAGACGGACCACGAATGTCACGCCGCCGCAGTGCGTGGATTACTGTGTATGGAGATGGGCCTGGTACTGAGCACCTAACCGAATCATCGTTGAACGCAGAGTTGGACCTGCAGTCAGGAAGAGCAGTATGTTGGATAAGACGATAAGATCTCTCATCGTCAACCAGGATGGCCAGCTGGATTGGAATAGTGGTTTTTGGAGACGTCGAACGGGAATCTTTTCTTGCAGAAAGGTGCGATACCAACTAGGCATGATGAGTGAACCAGGCCCATGCAAGAGGCGACGGTCCCAAGGCCGCACCAAGTCGTCACCACCACGAACAGAGAGGGCTCATGGACAGGGCAGCGGCGCCTTACAAAAAGCAAGCAACCAAAGAGCGTCCATCTTGGGAATAAAATGACATTGTGTCTGCCAGAACAAATCGCATCTAATCCTCCCACTGTCTTCGCACCAACGGAGAGGCCTTGCAAAAAGGGTATCAATAAGCTGAAGAAACTCAAAATCACCGTCCCCAACTGCAATAACAGAGATGGCGAATTGCCATGCTAGGAATCACTGATCAACCTCGTCAATAGGTCCAATTCTCTCCTCAACACCTTCAACCGCTCTCCGTCCCTTTTTAGGCTGTCTGCCACCACGACCAGCCCCAGCTGACTCCTTTGTTTGACGCCGCGGTTTCTTCTTGGGATTCACAGTGGCCTGGACGACCCTCTCCGCCAAAGCTGAGATCCGCTCGATTCGATCCATGCTTGGTGCCTGAGTTACCCGTCTTGTGGCTTCTGGCGTAGCCAAGTGTGCATCCGCAGAGGCCTGCTCTCCTTGGCCTGCCATCGAAATTTCGTCGATACCTGCCTCATCCCTCTCCGTAGATGGCAACGGCACGTCCGCTCCCACATTATGATCAACAAATCCCTGGTCTGCTTTTCTTTTCTCATCCTCTTCCCTCAGTCTTCGCTCTTGTTCCTCCAGCTCCTTCATTACCTTTTCCGGGTCCTCAAACTCCTGGTTTGTCATCGCCTGGTATTCCTCAATGCTCACAGTTTCTTTGGCGGCAACACACGTCTCGACTCTCTCCGGATCCGTCTCTAGCTCGATCAAGTATTTCTTCTTAATCATGCGCCGGTCAACGCCTTCTGGGAAGAGATTCGCAACCATGCTGAAATCTGTGCCGAACATGCGTAGACCTTTGAAGAAGAGGTTGGTTTGATCTTCATCCCAACGGCTCGGGCGCACTCGACCTGCATTCTTCCCCAATGTACCCTGTGTAACGTACTTGTAAATCCGGTCATCCTCGAGTGCAACATTTGCGTCGTGGATCACCGCTTCTTCAACGCCTGCGCCGAATGCGACCTCTCGAGACTCGGCTGCCACCACAATTTGTCCGTTGACAATGATCTGCTTGGGAACAGCCGCTTCCTGTGCTCCCTCGTGTTCTTCCTCGTTAGTCGAGGCGTTCTTTCCCCCCAGAGCAGCTTCGCGTCGCTTCTCAACCTCCTCCTTGCGTCGCTTTTTGATCTCCGGCCAGTTCTCCTGCATTCGCTTCTCCGTGTCTGATTTCTTGCCTATTTTGTTATCCTTGACGAGGTCTGCCATCGAGACCTCCTGCGGGTCTATTTCTAGTTCTTCAGCATTGTCCGGAGTAGCAAGGCGAGAACGACGACGGCTTGTTTCGTCTGTGCTTCCACGAACGGCATCTTCCACGACTTGTTGGGCCAGCTCTTGTATCCTTTTCGATTGTGACTTTTTCTTTGAACGATTCGTTCTGGGTTGCGGAGCATCTTCAACCGCATTCTCTTCTGTCTCTGCTGCCTGCGATACCGATCGACGCGCTGAGCGCGGCTGGTGCGATCTTGCTCTGTTCTCAATAGAGTTTGCAAGTTCTGATACTGCGGCTGCTTGGGTTGTCGCATCTTGTAGTAACGCGTCCGATGTACGTGACTCGCTCCGCCTAGCTCGCGGGCTGGTCCTCACTACTGGTGGCGTGGAATCGAGGGGGGGAGGGGTATGTGATTCTGAGTCTCTCAGATCCTCGACTGTGTGAGTAGTCTTCTGCCGCTTTCTAGAAGTATCCGGGCTTTCTCTTTCTTGAGCAAGGTCTTCTGATGCTGGAGAGGTTGGCTCATGGGTAGCTCTTCGTTTCTGGCGAACAGACGAAGGGATCGAAACTGAAATCGAGGGAATGACACTTTGTTGGGGACGAATCTGGCTTACGCTGGTGGAATGGATGATTTCGATTTCGTGACTTGTTTGAATCGGAACAATAACTTCAACGGAGGTTGAAGGGACTCTTTCGATCACTGCTTCTTCGCTCTGAGGCGGTGTATTGAAGGGCACTCCTGCTGTATCTATTGAACTGGCAACGGAAGGTATTTCGCTGGACACCTGAGTTGTCTCCGCTTCTAGCTGCGGCTCCCGTTCTTGACCTTGAACTGGTTCGTCAACAAGTTCAACAGCAGGACTCACAGTCTGGCTCTCCGGCGTCAGGGATGGCGGTGCAGCATGTCGGAGAGCATTTCTTTGGACATTCTTTCTGGGACCCTTGGGGACTATCTTCTGCCCTGGCTTTCGCACGACTGAACTGAAGGTCGACATAATGGGCGCAATGCTCTCCGCTCCCTACCAGATGGATATGAATATCACTCACGCTCACATAGCTTTGTCTCTGCTTGCTCCAAGCCGTTGACCCTTCCAACGTCACTTTCCACCACGAGCGCAGGTCACACCGCAGTGCAGGTTTCAAGTTGATCGGCAAACATGCCAAGATCTCAGGGCCGCTAACCGGATTCGTTTGCCAGCGTCTGCAGCGACTCGACATCTTGATTCTTCTTTTTGTTCTCGCCTCTGCGCAATCTGTCCGTCAACAATTCACCACTTTATCGGCGACCCTCTTCCGCGGCGTCATTCGTTTTGCTGCCAACGTGGGCCTCCTCCAAGGGTACTCACTCCCGAAAAGCAGAAGCCCTTCGTGGAGCAGGACTGATGACGGCCATCGAATCTCTCCCCCTTTCCCTCTCTCAACAGAGCCTAGTCAAGATGGAAGAGCGTAAAAGACCTTCTCCTTACGATTCCGTAGAATCCGCTCCGCCACTGAAGAAGCAAGCCACTTCTGCAAATGGCGCATCGAAATCTCACAAGGATGATGACATGCCTTGGAAGGATGATCTGGAGGTAAGCCTAGCGTTGATATTCCCCTTGTCTCTCTGAAACCAAGCTAATGCGGTTTTCTGTGCACAGAGATTCCAGAAAGATGCGATATGGCGGCAGATGCAGGAATATAAGAGAGAGAAAAATAGCTTGGAGGCTCAATTGAAAGAGATGCGGAAGAAGGCTCGATATCATGACGATCATCTCCGGATCATTGATGCATGGTTCCAACAAGTTGTCGATGAGGTCAAAGTCATCGCCAAAGCGGATGACGATGTAGACATGGACCCTGTGTCTCTGCCCTCTTCGCTCCTTTTTTCAGACCAAGAACAATTCGAAGAACATCTCCGCAGCCGCTCAAGGCAGATACAAGATGTGATATCAAGATTATTCGGTCCTACAAAGCCGTCATCGCCGGACGTAGCTGAATTGCAGTCGCACGTCGCAAAATTGTTGGCGGCGGAAAAATGTCACCTGGTCGAATTACAACGGCTGCAGTCGGAAAAGGATGATCTGGATCACCAACTAGAAAATGCCTCTCTCAGGTATATGACGGCCGAACGGAAAATTGACAGGGCAAAGAGTGTGACGGTCGCCAAACTAGAGAAACAGGCTTTACTAGGCGCAACCAAACCCGCAGCGGAGGAAGGTGGTCCGGTCAAGAGAGAAGAAAGCACGCTCAACGGAACAACTGACAATTCTGAAGAACTAGCCGAACTAGAAAAAGAATTGAACAAGACTGTGGCAGCGTCAGAAAAGCAGAAAGAGCAGTTGGACAGGCTAGAGGAGGAGAATGCAAAGTTGACTGCACAGTTAACGGAGCTGCAAACAAAATCGGCAACTTTGACGGATGATGACTATGCCAAAACCGAGTTATTCAAGCAATTGAAATCGCAACTCGAGGATACCATCAAAAAATTCAATAATCTGGATGCCACCAATACCGAACTCAAGGAAGAAGCCTCGAAATTACGATCGGAAAGGACGACATACCAACTTCAGTTGGAAAATGAGCAGCGAGTGGCAATAGCAGAGAAGGAATCTCTTTTAGCGGCATCAGAGACCAATCTCGCAAGGATCCGACACAGCAGAGATGAATTACTTGCAGATCAGGCTGTTAAGCAAGCTTCTCTGGACCAAAACCAGGAGGCTGTGAAAAAGATAACGGAGCTGGCTTCGGCGCAAGAGGACCGTATCCGGGCACTCGAATCAGAAAATGAGCGGCTAACGACTCAAGCTGCCGAGATGGTGGTGGACGACGCAGAGTTGGACGCTTTGAATCTGGAAGATCTGCGGGCCAGATACCATGAACTTGACAGGAAGTATAATCTCCTCAATGGTGAACTCGCGTCCATGTCTACAGCGTTCCAAAAGACCTCAAAGATCGCGAGTCAAAAAGTTTCCGAATTTGCTGCCATGGAAGAGAAAGTGCTGAAGCTGTCGATGGACAAGACCAAAGCCGATCAAAAATTCTTTGCCGCCATGAAAAGCAAGGAAACCCAGGCCGGCGAGATCAGAACGCTGCGGCTGCAGATCGCCAAGTCCGCAGAGGCAATCGCGGCGTTGAAAGAAGCTGAAGCAGCCACGCGAGCTTTGATGGCGACGGCGGACAAGCAATTGTCCGAATTGAAGGATGCCCTCGCACACAAGACCAATGAACATCGGACCGTCCAACAACAGAACATCACGCAAAGTCTCGAAATCTCAAGATTAAACACCCAAATAACAGAGCTGAGGACCCAGGCCACTGCCAAAGACGCCAAACTTGCCGCCGCAACTAGCGCTTGCCGTGCGGCTGAAGTTGAAGTTGAAGACCTTAGATCCTCACTCAAAGATACGCGCAGAAACCTCGAGACATGGAAATCCAAGTCAGGACAGTCCGAGCAGTACGAGATATTGAGACAGTTTGCATACTGCAATATCTGCAAGCGGAATTTGAAAAACACCGTGATCAAGACGTGCGGGCATACGTTCTGCAACGACTGTGTGGCCGAGAGACTGACATTGAGGGCGAGGAAGTGCCCGAATTGCGGGAAAGCGTTTGGCGCGAACGATCATATGCGCATTACACTTTGATCGTCGATTGCTGAGAGTGAAGAGTTTTTCTGTCCAGAGACTTTGTATCATATCGATATTCAACTCCAAGGCCAAGTCCATCGCATACGACTTGGTGCTTGAGAACTCCGACTTCCACCTCAACCAACAAAGATCGAGACTAGATTTTGTGGGCTATCCGGAGAAGCCCAAGCATGCCTATCCTGTAAGTGTACGAATATTGCGCCTCACGGCATGCGAATCTTTCAGACAATTGGCCGACATCGGGTGTGCAACTCATTAGCGAATGGGCTAAAAGCCACGCTCGGAATGACCTGTTGGAAAGTCTGTGGTGGAGCCGGGCAACTTTGGTGGCTGCTCATCCGTTGATTGCAGACTCACCGCACAATGCTCGTCGGAGGAATACTCAGGCGGTGGGCAAGATGATTCGAAGAAAGGGCCTGTATCTATCCAGTCAGAATCAGTGATCGATCCACTCCTGCAGGTCGTCGTATGCTTCGATCGCTTTCAGCCATGATGAGGGCTCGAGAGCTATCGGTGCGCTGGTACCCGTAACACGGCGCTGGTTGAGGCATGGACGTCTCGAGAAAATAGCTGAGAGGGTGGGTGAATAGCGAAGTGGCCATAGCAAGATAGCTAGTGTCTGGATGGCGGAAGGCTGTGAGCTGACCTGAAGCTGTCAGGTAGTGTCGAATGGAAGGAAACCCCCTTTGAAACCTGAGAGATTCCAGACAGTCCAGAGGAAAAACCAGTTGTGTCGCCTTTGGTCTTGGTCTCATCCTCGTCTTCCCGTCTACGGCCTGGTGTCCTTTTCGCGTCAGTTGTCCTCTTCGTTTTAACCTGGTGTCGCCTCTTTTCAGTCGTCCACGTCCATGTTACTCTCCAGCTTTATATGTACCTGTCCTCCTCCTTCTCCTCCTTCTCCCCCATCCTGTGCCTCTTTATCCCGCAGGTGGTCATCCGGATCGAAAGCCTTTCTACCCGCTCCAGAGGGATAGTCCTCGCCATGCCTTTCGATGTGTTCTTCATTTCCTTCCCCCTGTTCATCTTGTTCGTCACCGTCGCCATCACCATCGCCGTCTCCGTCATCCCCTTCTCCGTCTCCGTCTCCTTCCCCTTCCGCTTCCTCCTTCTCATCCCCGTCCTCCTTCTCCTCGAACCCCTCCAGCGGCGGGAAACTCAGATGCTTCCAGTCCTCGATCTCTTCGATGATACTTTTTAAGCGGTCGCGAATGCTCTCCACGGCGAAACTCCCCAGCAAGAGTCTCAGGGGTGGGTACCGGCAGTGGCCCAGCTGCCAAACCAGTTCGGCGGCTTTGACCACCGAGACTGGTTGGTTTGTGCCCATCCATTGGAGAGTCCTCTGGGCGTGGGCGGCCGGGGCGTCTTTCGTGGCGTACGGCGAGGAGGGGCGGGCCACTTTGAAATGGCCGAAGAGGGCCAGTTTATTCTGCTTTTGATTTTGTTCTTGTTGTTGTTGTGATGGTGGCTGCTGTTGTTGCTGTGGGACTCGCCCGTTGGTTGTCGTTGTGGTCGTCGTGGTCGTGCTAGGTTGATTTGGTTGTGGAGGAGGGAAGATGTCGTTGTCGTCACGGCGCATGTGGCCCGGCTCAACGAGGGTGAGTTTGATGTTGAACGAGTCGACTTCGTATAGCATGCTTTCAATTAGACCTTCTACAGCATACTTTGTCGCACAGTATGGTCCCAGGCCCGGGACTCCGAGCGCGCCACTCGTCGAGCTGAATATCAGATATCTCCCGTCCTGGCGTCTTCGAAAATAGGGTAGAGACAGTTGGATTATGTTCAGCGTGCCCATGAAATTGGTTTCGAACTGGTTTCGAATTTCATGTTCATCCTGGTCTTCACAGGCACCAATCACGCCATATCCCGAACAGTTGGCGATGATGTCCACTCTGCCGAATTTTTTCATCGTCTGTTCCATGACCGAGGAAACGCTAGAGCGTACACGGACATCACATAATAGGCCCAGATACCGGTCGGGGATATCATGCCATTTCTTCATGCTCGCCATGTCATCTTGGAAGGATTGGCCAACAGCAGCAACGATATCGTTGTGGGCCAGGGCAGCTTTTGTCACAGAGCGCCCCATGTGTCCTGTTGCGCCGAAGACAAGCCATACTTTCTGTTGCGGCGGATTGGCTGGAGAGGGTGGATCGGTTGTGTATGGTAGGGAGAGTTTGCCAATGCTGGTCGTTGTAGCTCGAGGAGAGCGGTGGGCAGCGCTGGGTGACGCCGAGTAAGTGTCGTTGGAGTTGGTGCGTTTGAGATCATCCATCCTTGCTGGGCGTCAAAGAATTGATCTTGCGCCGCGATGTATCTCCGTGAAGATTTGTGCCCACAACCTAAGGCGGTCCCATGCAGAATACAAGGGAAGGCTTCAAAACGGACCAATACCCAGTGCAGACAAGTCACCGCATCCGACCGCCAAATCCATTCGAGCAAAACATATGGAAAACACGTTGCCGGCTGTTCAATTACTCGCCGCTTGACAAGGTTTGCCTTCACAGCCCAACTCCGGCGGCGATACCGTTCTGAGCACGTTGGAGATGGAGGCAAGGGTCCAGTCTCGGGAATTCCAAAGGTGCTGAGTCTGTACTGAAGCAGTATGTAAGCATATCCCTTAATGGGATGGCGATGGCAGTGGCCAGACGGATCAGCTCTGGTTTAAGGAAAACAAAGAAGGTCGTCGAAGTCTGATAGGAACAAAGCGGGAGAAAAATGTGGACAATGTGGACCTGGGGGCTGGAAAGTGCTTACCTGTTGCCTTCAAGTACTTGCAGCCGCGCATCAGAAGGATTCGAGTGGCATTTTCTTTGGTCAGAATGACAAGACCCAGTCTTCTGCAGAAGGAACGCCAACGGCTTGCTCCTAGCTACCGCTATAGTACGGATGCAGTTCCTCTGGGGATCGATATGTAGAGGGTTGATCTTGGGACAGAGGTCGGGATACAGGCTCAATGCCAATATCTTTTGGAGGGATCGCTCAGTTGTGGAGGTATGGCTGGTATCTCCTCTGAGGTGATATTTGACTTCAGTCGTCAGCCGTGAATGGTGGATACGATACAAATATCTGATGGGTTGTAGTCAGAAGTGGTATGAAGCCGGGTTTAACTGATGGAGGTGACGGCGATCACTTTTGCCAGGCGAGTAGAGGTAGCTTTGCATCCCATGCATCCCCACCAACGGCCAAAGTCGCCCATTAATATTATTGCGCAAGAGGCTCGCCTTCTCCAATTTGATTTCATCTGACCAAAGGCAAAAAGATTTCTCTCAACGTGCAATTGCCATCCGAGTCATTGGTTTTGTCTTTGCAGGACATTTAAACCCCCGACATACCTCCCCAGTGTTGGCTTGTTGATTCATCGCTACCCCTCTCGACATAGCCAGACCGTTTGTTTACAGCGCAACCTCGAACACTTCTACCTATTGAAAGCTCTTCCCCACATTCACCATGAAGGCATACTGGTTCGATAACCAAGAGGTATCTACACAACATTTCTCGCGCAGATTCGTCCTCCTTTCGCTGCTAACGGCTGTTCTTAGGGCGACCAGCGCCTCGCGCACGACTCGGGCCGCGCAGTTGATGCCTCGTACCTGGCCCAAATCGGCGTCCTGTACCACCACTGCCCTGAACTGTCCTCGGTCGACACCATTGCCAAAGAAAGAAACTATAAGAACCGCGATGAGATCACCGTCTCTCCACAGGCCATGGGCGCCGTTTATGAAGACAAAGTGAAGATGTTCTTCGACGAGCATTTGCATGAAGATGAGGAGATTCGCTATATCCGGGACGGCGCAGGCTATTTTGATGTTCGATCAAAGGACGACAACTGGGTCCGAATTCGGCTTGAAAAGGACGATCTGATCATTCTACCTGCCGGTATTTATCACCGGTTCACCACTGACGAGGACAATGTGAGTGAAAGGCTTCATCCTATGCAAGACTGTGATCGAGGTGGGCGAGGCACTGACTGGAACCACAGTACATCAAAGCTATGCGGTTGTTCCAAGACGAGCCCAAGTGGACACCAATAAACCGTGGTGCGGGCACCGACCTCAATGAGCATCGCAAGAACTACCTCCATACCAGAGACGGTATCTCTGTGGCATGATGAAATGAATAGGGCAGTGGTATGGTGTATCGTCTAGCCTGAGGGAAATCATTCCATCACCACCAGACCACTTGCAACAACGTAGCATGAGCTGTATAAATGATAAAACCGACTTCTCCATTGAAAGCATATTTTTTCAAGCGAGAACTCAGGACCAATCTGGCCCTGCGCATGTTTCTGCTTTTGCTTGGTCGCCAAAGCCCTCTTCCGAATATGAGGAGCCCCCAACAAGTTCGTAGTGTAGCAGACGTTTTGTCATATAATGTTGTATTGGATAGTGCCATCGCTAGAAATGGGCGAATTCGCAGATCTTGCGTTTCTGAGTGCAATGCACCATTTACCATATGCAGGCAAAGATCCAACGACATCCTAGTGGCCAGGAGAAGCAACGTTCGGGGAAGGCTGACGGTGGATATTCAACTGACAGTGACTAGTATTCCGCGGAAATACTGAGGACTTGTGCATATTCGAATGCCGCTGGGTAGTCATCAAACAGGCCTGTTCTTCCTGGGCCTTCTCTGACTTAAAGCTATAACGGTATAGTTGTCTTTCTGCGCAACAGGTCATAATAGGACGGGACCTGAACCGCGAGATGAACTATAGGCAGGTGGTGCTGCTGCGCTTAGTAATGAGCCGCACCGTTCCAGAGAAGCGAAATGGTAGGTCGCAAAACCCGGAGATCCGGGCGACGAGAGTGTCTCGAGGCTGTGAAAGGCTGAAGAGCAGGGAGAAGGAGGGGTTGCAGGGCATTGGAGGCACTGGTCCAGGGTTAATCACTTCGCATTCTGCATCTCGATACCTACGCAAAGGGCAAAGAAGGAGGCGTGTCTGTTCAGGACCATCCCGCGTCAACCCCAAGTTTGCTGCGAATATGAAATCGCTGGGTACCTAGGTAGTAGACAGCGAGGGCAGCGTGCTGTACAAGGGACCGAGGAGGGGTGTTCCACACTAGGGACATAGTGGGTAGGTGGTGTCGAGTGGCGTGTCAAATAAAACAAGCGATGGAAGCCTCTCTGTTGGAAACGAAAACGCGGGGAGTCGAACAGTGTTTGGTGCAGAAGCGCTCATTCATTGCCCACACACCATTTCCCTCTTTTGTCCCCCTTGGGTCCCCTGGTCCCTGACTCCCTGGACGCTCGGGCTTCAGAGGCACGCTAGCCCAACAAGCTGCCGAGAAAGGCCACTCACTGCCTGCTTTAGCTATTATTGTTATTATTATCATTATTAACGGAGCGCCTACCTACGTCCCCGGGCAGGCATGCCCTTGCCCGGGTAGCCGACCGCCAGTTCTCGTCTGCTGAAGCCACACCACGCTCACCACCTGGGTCCATAGATACAGGCAAAACACATGCAACCTCACCTATCGACCGAGTACCCAGCAAAACTCACGACTACCTCCAGGTATACGGTATACGGCGGCCACTTTGCAACTCGCAGTCCCCGTCCCGCCCTCTAGGGTCACAAGCCAACCCCGACGTCCTGTTAGTTTTCTTCAATTGCTCCATTCATAAATGCTCCATCCATCCACAACCGCGGACTTCTCTTCCCCCTGCTGCTGCTGACACATCGACACATCGATCGCTTCGCCCGTTTCATGGTTTTCTTCAAGCTCCTTCTATAAGCCTTAACGACCTCCTCGAAATTCTCTAGATATTTGGTCGACAGTCGCCAAAAAAAACCCCTTGCCGGCGTATTACTTTGTCTGCGCTACCAACAACCATCAAGGTACTACTCAATATTCCTCCCTTAGTACAACTAGGTGGTTGCCAGGCCCGCCCCCGCTTTTCGCATCCTCCTGACAACCACATACCTATAAACAGTAATCCGGCTTACTCGACATTCGATCGTCGCAAAGCAACCTGTATCGGCGCGAGGTGGTAGATGAGCACGCTCACCCCGAAATGGCGGGTAACGCCCCCGCAGGTCGGTTCATGTTTGTCGAATACTCGAAGCCGGTCGAACCGGTCAAGGGCGAGAAGAGGCGTCGTGGCGGTCCCAGTGAAGTGCGCGCGGTAAGCTATTTGTTATTTGTCTCACCCCAGAAATCTGAGAGCGTCCGGAATCGGGGGGCGTTTTGGAAAAAGAGGTGTCCTTCCACGTCAAGGCATGCTCCATTCGGCGACTGGTTAAATTGGGGGGGTTTAGAGTGTTGCCTTTTCTGACAGGCAAGTTCTAGCACATCACCAAGAACTACCACCGAGCATTGAGAGTCAAGCGTCTCGAGGCTCTCAGAAAGGGACAAGACGGCGGCGGCCCGGTCGAGAAATCAAAATTAGAACCTCGCGATGGCCCTGCACGGGAGACGAGCGAAGGGGAAACTCAGGATGGCGATGTCGCCATCGAGGAGCACGAGGAGAAAGAGGATGGCGATGAATTCTCCCCGCACAAACCATACCCTACGCCTCCTGTTGACGATGACCGCGAGGATTTGGCCCTCCAGCTACGCAGCGCCCGCGGCCTTCAATCGCTTCTCGGTGAGGGTCGAATCGACCCATTCGATGCCTTGCCGGTGCAGGGCGTGCCGCTCTTCATTCATCAAGTTCTCGACCACGTACGTACCATTTTTCCCCGTCGGAGTGTTGAAAAGGCGGAACTCTCGTCAAAATTTTCCGATGATAATGTGCGAATCGAATCATTGACTGACACAATGCTAACACAGGCCTTGTCCCACTCCTGGCCCAACACTGTGCCGGTTAAGAGCTCTCTTCATACCATGAACCCAGTCAAATCCGCCTGGTTGAAGTGCGGCATGGAGCACCCCGTCGCATTCCACGCCTTTGTCTACGCGGCGTCGTATCACATCCTCTGCGCATACAACGGGCGGGAGATCAACGAGTCGGCCCCGCTCCTCCGTCTGTCGCACAAGGTCGAGACGATAAAGTTGGTAAATGAGCAGTTGCGGTCGCTCAGTCTCTCCTCCCCTACCAAACGGAAAGGGAGAGACTACAACACGACATCGAGAGAAAGCGGAAACGGAGGCCGAGCTATTAACACAACTACCGTACCCACCGATGCGCTAATCATGGCCGTCACCATCATGAGTGTTCACAACACCAGGGACGAGACCGAATACCCAAAAGTCCATCCGTTATCTCCCATGGCCAAGGTTAACAATCTCCACGTCTACGGCGCCATGGTCAATGATGAAAAGCATATCCAGGGCATCTTGCTACTGATTAGTCAGAAAGGAGGCCTTGGTGGCATCGAGCTGTACGGAATGGCCGATACAATGCAACTGTAAGTCTGCTTGCTGTCTATGTCCCATCCAAAACGCGGTGAGCGGTGATGCTGAATGACCATGTCAGGTGTGATCTGTATTTTGCCTCGAAATATGCATGCAGACCGAACTTCCCGTGGAATCGCCCCATTAGGTCACTCGTCTCCACAGGAAAACATATCCTCGACCCCGTGGCAATTGACTTGGATTCCAAACTCGGCGCAGGTTTTCGGTACCTCCGTCAAAGTCCTGCTGGCCAGCAATTGCTCGAGGTGCTGGATGCGTACTCCGAGGTGACTGTGGCCTTGGATCACCATGTCCGTGGGGGTCCCACTGCCCCGGAGCTTGCGGAGCTCTCAGAAGCCCGCAACTGCGCGCAGCACCGACTCCTCTCTCAAATGCCATGCCCCTTGGATTTGTCGAGCCCCGAACTGTGTGTCCATCATGCCGTGCGCCTGGGAGCACTCATTTTCAGCGAGATGGTTATCTTTCCCCTGCCTCCCCCGCAAGGAGTGAAGCCCAGGTTGGCCCTGATGCTGCAACAGACTCTCGAGGCCTGCGACCTTCTCGGCTGTTGGGATTTGCACGGCCAGGTCTTATTGTGGTCTCTCACGCTGGGCACAATTGCATCGAGCTTCACACCCCAACGAGCTTGGTATATTGAGCAGCTGTTACAGCAGATCTTACTCCTACAAATCCAGGACTCGTCCATACTGGCATTGATTTGCTCCAGGTTCTTGTGGTGGAAGCCTGTTTGCAATGAGCCGCTTCGGTGGCTATGGGATGAGATATTCCCACCAAGCACAATAGAAGCCACTTGAGAGAAAGACACAATGGTGTCATATCATACCCCTATTGCGACTTTGCACAGAGCCACGAGATATACTCAAGTGAATCGCGACCCACCTGCTTCCATGGCTCTGACGAGGCACGACCCGGATGCTGTCCGAGAATGCTTGTTGATCAACTCTTTCTCATGAAGCTGGAAGAGCCCCGGGCATAGCTTGCAAGGGTTGTGGAGTTGGGGCATCATCTTCATGTTCGATGACTTGACTGTCGGAACGATGGTGACCAGTACGCCACCTAATGCCCTCGAAGATCCTCTCAGTTTCTTCTTGAGAGGGAAATTGGTCTTCTGGCTTCGGCTCTTTGCGATGATCAACGAATGAAGACGACCGGCGGTCATCTTGAGTAGAAGGCCGCTCCTCGTCCTGGCCTTCCCTCACCCTGGTCTTGCCCATCCGTGGCCACAGGCCGGGCAAAGGAACCACTTGCACTCTTGGCTCGACCACCCTCTCTTCAAACCACGCTTGTGCTCTAGCTTCCACCAGCTGGGCAATCTTTGGCACGTCCTGCAAGCGAGTGCGGGATCCAATCAAGCTGCGAACAGAAAGATCGAGCCGGTAATCGGGGAGGAATGAAAAGGCGAGATTGGTTTTGGGCTTGCCCGAGGAGGCATGCTTGTTTTCGCTGGATGGGTCGTCCTCGGTAGCAGGGACAAAACTTATGCAAAGCGTGCCCGAGAACCTTACGACCGAGACAGCGAGAGCGACTGGCAGCACAGCAGAAAAGGGTTTGGGGTAGTTGAGGATGAGCGCGGTCTCGATAGCTAGAGTGAGATTGTCGTCAGACAGGTCGACGTCCATCAGAGCTTGCAGTCTACCACCGGTGGCAGTTGACATATCGTCATCAACGGCAATAACACGAACATTGCTGAAAATGGGGAACTCCTCGCCCATGGAAACCTCGGTGATTTTGATGTTGTCTATGTAGGACGGCCTCTTTTCAGGATCATTAATGGTCGCCTCGAGGCTTGCTAGTATCGCTGAGGAGTTTCCCGAGGCGTCCCGCAGATTGTAGACCGTCTGGCGGTACTGTGCTATTGTCTGAGCGAGCAGGACGTTGAACCAGTCAAGACTCTCGGGCTGATGCGTCGAGTGCTGCTGGTGCTGCTTGCCGTGCCCGTGCCCGTGACCACCACCACCTCGGCTCGGGGGCATCTGGTAGTAAGTCTTGCGCAGGATCGAGGCGATGTCAGTGGCATTGGTGGGTACGGGGCGGAGGATGTTGGCGGCGCTGCTGCCCGTGGTCCTCAACGCCGACTGCGGCGCGGGGGTTTTGGAGGACGCGAGGCCATGGAGGGACGTGGACGTGGTCCGGACGTGTTTGGGAGGGCGAGAGGTGCGAGAGGTGCGTGGCGAACGTGGAGAAGGCGGTGCCTCGCCGAAGATGAAGAACTTGATGAAGCAGCCCAAGAAGACGACCACTGAGAGCTGGCCTAGGAGGAAGCCTTGCGTGAAGGTTAGGGACATGGTGATCAGCTAGCAGGGGCCAGGGCTAGGGGAAGGACAGGGGGTAAGGTGCAAGGTGCAGCTCTCTCTCCCATCCATCACTGGGGACAGCGAGGAGATCTGCTCTGAGGACTTGGACTTGGGACCCTGCAACTATTATTTTGCGATGATGCAAACAGCATGTGCGTATGTGTGACCTTTTGAGATGCTGCAAAGTGCGGAGAAGCAGTATTGCAGATCCGGTGGTACGATCCGCGGTAGCAGATATACTGTCGATCATAGGTACAAGCATATGTCAGGTTGAAATGCGTTTGTACGTTCCAGAAAATGAGCTCCATCAAATGATAATAATGACAACCCATACATCGTCCCTGATCAGGCTCTATTTTCTATTCAACAAATCCCTTGAGCACACAACCTTCTGTCGTAACCAGGATTGTAGGTTTTTTTTATCATGGACTGGATTATGGAACTGGGTGAAATATAGGTGACAGTAATACACACGCACATGAACCACCCCGCTGTTTCCAAGGGCAGTCATATTTGTTTTGTGAGTGATGTCCGTCGATCATCTAGTACCAGATATATCGCCGTTGGGGTTAGGGAAGACACCTGCCTCAGTCACTGTTACTTGGGTCATTTATCGTTGAGGTCCTCCTGGCACATAAAGCCTTGCGGAACCAAACTTTAACTACTAATGACTCAACAGGATATAAAAGTAGAAAGCGACACCGAGTTCTTTCCATCCTTCTCCTCTACTTCCTTATTCTTTTCCACTTCTTCCATTGCTTCAACCTGACCTGCACCCAAACTAACATGGAGTCTCTTGCCCCCGGAGTCCTCCTGCGAGATATCGGTCGAGGAACCTGCGGAAGTGTGTTCGAAATACCAGGAACAGCACAAGCAATCAAAAAAGGTGCAAATGCTGACGCACTATGGAACGACTTCCTCTTGACCAACCGAGCCTACGACAGCTACCTCACCTGGAAGCGCTTGTTGGCAGCATACTTTCCCCAACGCCGTCTGCCCCGCGTGCCTTCAGCACAGCGTTTCAACGGTCCGGAGGCACGCGACTTCTGGGCGGCGAACCTTTCACGATTCCCGCACGCAGACCAGACCATAGCCGCAGCTTTCCACCTCGATCAAATTCTGCCAGTGCCTGAGTTGACGCGGAAAGCTCTCGTCCGACTATTCTTCCAGGAAGACGAGCAGGTACAGAACGACGTTCTCAACGACCCTCCAAACAAAGACTGTCTCGTTCGCCTCTACTTCGGTCAGAACAATCCAAACTCCAGCCTCTACGGGCCAGGCGACACCCTCCGAAACTTTCCTCTTTACCTTGATCAGGCAAGGACGATTGGGCTCGACGTCGATGCATATGCGGAAGAGATGGCAATTGGACTCGCCACGCTCCACTGGGATGCACAAGTAGACGCACAAGACACCGAATTCGTCATCGGCAGCTCGACAGCAAAGCCATTCCGCAGCGACAATCCAGATCCTGGATCTAACAAGCGTCCAGTATCGTCCATGGACAATTTCACACAGCGAGAGACCCAACTATGGATGCTGGATTTTGACAAATGCTCCGAGGTTGACCTGGATTCGAAAGATCCCATGTCAGATGTGGTTAACAAATACCTCGTCGCAGTCACCGGAAACGACCCCTACTTCCCACACCCTCGTCTCGATCCCGATCTTTGGCGACATTTCCGCAAAGCCTACCTCAAAGCCAGCGATTTCATCATCAGGACCCGGCCACGACTAAAGCGGCATGTCTCGAAGCTTCCAACGATGTTGATAGAGCAGTGGGAGCAGTGGGGAGATAGGGATGTAGAAGCAGAGGATTTCGACCCGTTTGAGAGAGTTTCAGGAGATGAGGAAGTGGAAAGTGAGTCAGAGGTGGATGATACTGACGCGGAAGACGACGATTCCGAGGAGGACGAGGACGAGGATTCACAGGAAAGCTCGGAGGGCGAATGAGGAATGAGGACGTTGCATGATGTGGCTTGCAGGCGACCGCCAATCATAGAGTCGGCAACCCGAACTCACGAATCGGCAACGATCAGGTATTGTGGGGTAACCGGGGCCGTATGGATTCTATACGTCCGGTGGAGCCTTGCGATATCTATACGATCATTAGAGAGCGATTGTGTTACAGGACGCCTGAGAAAAATGCAGAAGGGGAATGCTATAAGAGAGCACGATTTCCTCCCAACTGTCCAGATGTCCTTCTATATTTCCTTTCTTAAGACTCCTTCTTCTACCTTGCTCCCAAGGCCATCAAGCACGTCTCCTGCTAGCCATGACAACAGCTACTACCCACCCAGACTTTAGCTCCACCACCGACGGCCTCGATGTCGCTGCCGCCTTTCCCTCGGCGATCAAGGACCGCACAATCCTGATCACAGGTGTCAACAGGAAAGGCATCGGGTATTCCACAGCCGAGTCTCTGGCGTCGCAATCTCCACGCCTCCTCATCCTGGCAGGTCGCTCGGTGGCGAAACTTCAAGAATGCATCGACGACTTGAAAGCCGCGTATCCAAACGTCGAGTACCGCCCCTTGCAAGTCGACTTATCGTCGCAAAAATCCGTCCGCGCGGCGGCGAAGGAAGTGCTGGGTTGGGAGGACGTGCCGGCGATTGACATTGTGATCAACAACGCGGGGATCATGAATATCCAGAACCGCACCATAACCGAGGACGGGGTGGAAATCACCATGGCGACGAACCACGTGGGCCACTTCTTGCTCACGAACCTGATCATGCCCAAGATCTTGGCAGCAGCGGAAGCTGCTGGCAACAAAAAGGGAGCAGTGCGCATCGTCAACCTGGCCAGCATGGGCATCTACGTCGGCGGCGTCCGGTTCAGCGACATGGGATACGAAAAGCCCGTGACGGCGCTGCCCGACGACGAGAAACCCAACATCGCCATGATGCAGGCCTACGACCTGCCCGTGAGTGAGGAGACGGCGTATTTCCCCACGATCGCGTACGGGGCCAGCAAGACGGCCGCGGTGCTGTTCAGCGTCGGGCTCAACGACAAACTGTACGAGAAGCACGGCATTCTGAGCTTCGCGGTCAACCCGGGCGAGATAGAGACCGAGCTGGGTCGCAACACGGAGCCGGTCATGCTCGAGACCATGCTCACCGCGGCCAAGAAACGGGGTATGGTTTGGAAGACGCAGCAGCAGGGATGCAGCACGACCCTCGTCGCCGCGCTTGACGACAAGCTTACCCTTCCTCCCGCCGAGGGTCCTGGCGTCTTTATGGGCGATTGTCAGCCCAAGCCGGCCCCGCCGTACGCGACCAGCAAGGACAAAGCCACCAAGCTGTGGGAGTGGAGTGAGCAGGTGACTGGTGACAAGTTTGCTTGGTAAACTGGATGAGGAGGGTTTTGGGCGGTCCGAGGGCAGTAGCTGCAAAGCAAGATAAAAATATGTGCGTAATGAATGTAGCCGTAGTAGGCAGACAGGCAGGTAGAAGAAGGCAAGACGAGTGCGGCAAGGAAAGCGGAGAAGAGCAATAATTCGGGATGACACACTGTGTCCTCTACCAAGTATTCAAAAACATAAGGAAGATTGACCTACCTACCTATCTACCTACCACGACCACGTTTGAAATGGGCCTTTTTTCTCCCCCTCTTAATGCTTCTACCTGCCTGATTTGGGTATTACTACTACCACTAGAAGACGGTGCTCCCCTTGCCCTTTTTAAAAGAAAAACAGCTTTATCGTGACAGCGGCAACCGAGGTTTGTTCATCCAGTACCGAGTATATTGACACTATATACGCCCCTACATCCCGATCCAACTACAACTCCAGATCAGAGTCCGCTGGCGCAGGGGTTTTTTCTAGGACGAGGAAGCCACACACACACACGCACACACACACACACACACACACACACACACACACACACACACACACA